>NC_136489.1:99230949-99258449 GCF_053919585.1 Euprymna scolopes | reverse complement strand
ATCGGTTCCTAGTGTGGGGAAGATCTTGTTCCCCAGAGGGGAGGGGCCAATTGGAGGGGTATAGGTATGGGAGGGGGATGATAGAAGGGATGATAGTTGTCTCAGTCATGAGAGATTTCTCCTCCACTGACTGAGGGGGGGCGAGGTGTTGGAACAGATATTATACTATGGTTCTAGGTGTTTCCTAGTGTTGTTGGTTTCGAGATTAAGTAGGGTTGGTATTGTTCAGTGTGTTGTATTAGAGATAGGGGTGTTATGTCTGTGTGTGGCTATATGAGCGCGCGTGTGTGTGTTCTAATGTGTCGGTTCTGGTTTATGTGTGGGTGTGTATATGTATATGGATGTACATGCGAGTGTGCCTTGCATTTCATGGATTTGTGTGATGATATTAGGCTCTGTTCAGTTACGGAGTGAATCTTGTGATAAAGTTTTCTTCCTGTGTAGGTAACTAAAAATAATTGGCTGTTTGGAAGATTGGCATTATTTTGAAGCTGTTTCCACTGCATGTGTGTACGTGTTTTGAAACATAGAGGTGTCTGTTATCTGCAATTTTGATGTTGCTCTTATGTAAGTCCACTCTATTGCTGAAATTTTTGGTGGCGCCTATGTAGGATTTGTTGCATGTTGTGCATCTTAGTGCATATACTACATTTCTGGAGGTGCATTGTAGATCCTTTTTTATTTTGAATGTTTGTGCTGGGTTTTTGAATGTGTATGTGTTACCTTCTATTATTATGTCAGATACTCCTCATCGCGGTTTTTTGCATTTTGTAACCCCTTTTGTAGTGTGTGGAACGAGTTTTAAGGAAGTTAGGATGTGTTTTAAGTTTTTGGGTTGGCGTTTGCTTTTTATTATTTTTGTTGTTTTAAGTATGTTGTTTAGTTTACCGTTCTGAGTTAGGAGGATAAGGCTTTTGTTACCTGTGTGAATAGTTTTGTGTTGTTTGTGTTGTGTGTAGAGACGTATGCTAAAATTTGTTCTGTGTTGTATTCTTTTGGGATTCTTAGTGGTAGTGGATATCCTCTTTTCCGCAGTGTTATTTGTAGTTCATTCAGTCTAGTTGAACGGAGGTGTCTGTCTGTTACCATGGTGCATACTCTACGTGCTAGGGAGTAGGGTATTGATTTTAGACAGGTTTTAGGATGGTGGCTTTTGAAGTGGAGGTATTGTTGAGTGTCTGTGGGTTTGTGGTAGATGTCTGTGATTATGTTGTTGTTTTTGATTGCTACTAGGATGTCTAGTAAAGTAGTTCTGTGGGGCTTTGTTCCAGTGTGAAGTTTATTTTTGGGTGTAGATTTTGTAGCAAAGTGTGGAGTTCTCTGATATCCCCCATGTGGTTTTTTCCAGAGGATAAAGCAGTCGTCTAATTATCTTTTTCAAGATTTTATGAAGAGTGAGTGTTTTTATATTGTGCCCGTACTTTTGCTCTATCCTTTCATAAAGGGTCTCTTCTAGGAAGTCGACTGTAAGGGTGGCATATGTCGGTGCCATTTTAGTACACATTGCTCTGCCTAGTATTTGGATGTAGTTGTTTTTATTGGATTGGAAGGAGTTGTTATTGAGGATTAATGTCAATGGTATCAATCATGAATTGTTTATTGAATCTGGGGTGTAAAGTCTGTGTATGTTTGTCAATCCAATATACGATAGCTTCTTTTTCTAGGTTGTGTGGGATATTGCTATATAGGCTGCTTACATCGAATGTGGCTAGTATTGTCCCATCGTCTAATGTTTGTGGTAGGGAGCTAAGGAAGTGTGTGTCATCTCTTACAAAACTTCTGACTAGATTGGTGAAGGGGTGTAATAGTATATCTATTAGGTTACTCAGTCTGCTTGTTGGGCATGATTGTCCTGCTAATATGGGTCTGAATGTGAGGTCGTTGGGGTTTGGAGTGCTTATGTACTCCGACTTTTGTATGTTGATGGCATGTCTTACCTGGTTAGATTTGTGTATTTTGGGTAGCCCATAGAAGATGGTTGTTTTTGTTGTGAAGTTTGTAAGGAAGTATTTTTCTTTTTTAGTTAATGTACTATTGTATGTTGTGCAGAGTTTTGTTATTTTAGATATGGTTGTGTCGTCTATGTTAGAGCTAATTGGTTTGTAATAATTTTCGTTCCCTAGTGATTCTAAAATTTTTGTTTTATAGAAGTTCATATTAATTATAACCACTGCGCTACCTTTGTCTGCTTCCTTTATAACTAAGTTGTTATTGTGTCCGATTTTTTTTAAGTGCTTGATTTTGTTTTCGTGTTAGATTACTTGTGGGTTTTTCTTTTTTTTGGGGTTTGAGGTTCCAGAGTGTTTCAAAGAAGGTATTTAGTTCTTTTGTGTTGTTATATTTGTTGGGGAAGTATGTTGATTTGTTTCCACTAGAGAGTCGTCTGTTGTGTTATCACTGTCATTAAGTATATCTATGAGTCTAAATTTGCGTTCAAATTCTTTAAGGTCTTTCTTTAATTCTGCTGTGTTACTTATGGGAGTTGGGCAGAATTTGAGGCCTAGTTTTAGTACTTCAATTTTGTCCTTTGTAAGTGTCTCTGTAGATAGTTTGGTTACTTTGGGTTTTTTTGTTGTCTAGTCTGGTGTGGTCATTTTGTGAGGGATTCCTAAAAAATGATTACGTGGGTCGTTAGTTCCGTTTATTCGGTTGGGAGGTTAGTTGTGTCGTTTTGTGGGGATGTATGGGTTATGATGGTACCTGGGGTATTCGGACTGTTTGTGTTTGTGCGGGGGTATTTTTGGGGTCGGTTTTGTACTGTGGGATACTGGGGGTGGCTGTTTTAAGGATTGTTTTGTGTTGGGTGGTATCTATAGGGGTGGTTTTGTTCCATTGGGTTGTTTCGGTGGGGTTGTTAAGTAGAGCGATTCTTTGGTGGTTTGTGTAGTGGGGTGGGGTAAGAGATAGTGGGTTCTCGACTGGGTTAGGTAATGTGGTTGGTAGTAACTATTTTCGTATTGCTGTGGGAGGTTGTATCTTTTAGTGTTGCCATGTGGTAGTGGGTTGTCGGTTGTTGATATGTTGTTTTTTGGAGCATTTGGTAGTAGTATTTGTGTTTTTATGGTGCCTGTATTCTTGTGTGGGTGTGTGGTGTTCTGGATGAGAGTTTTGGTTGAGCTTGTTGGTGGGGATGGGTGTATGGCATGAATATGCTCCTGTCGTTTCGTTGTATGTGTTTGGGTCTGTTGTTTGGGTATGTTTGAGAGTGATGTATGTCTCGTTTCTTACCTTTGTTTTGAAATCTCTCCAGCTGTTGAAATCGGGTATGTTTCGGTTTTTGGTAGGTTTGACTGGTCATGTTCGGTACTTGTTCGTTTTTTTCTTTTTCTGGTAGATTTGTCAGCCAGGTTTTTTTCCTTTCGATAATTCTTTTAGATTTTTCCTCCTCCTCTCTGCATTCAAACTCCCAAAGTCCAATAAGGAATGTGTGGGTCTCCTTGGGGCATAGTTTTCTAATGTCGGTAAGTATTTTATCGTCGATTTTGGTGTATTCCTCTGTGAGGTGTATCTTTATGTCCTCCTGTATGTCGATTTCAGCTTGTAGCTTTGATATGTTTAGGGCTTTTTTTATTTTCTTCTGCTCCTCTGTGTTTTGTGGTGTGATTTTTCTCGGAATTTGTTTGAGATAAACTGCTCTTCCATGGATAAAAATGTCCTGTAGATTAGGGCGGTGTTCGTGCATTTGATTGCACGGTAGTATGCCATTTTTCTCTTTTTAATAAGAGTTTTCCATGTTTGGAGGTTTTTTTCTTTTGTTTTCAGCGCTTCATTCCGGATATGTGGTTCCTTTAGATATTCTAAATGTTCTTGTTGGTTTTTCAGGAGTTCTATACTTTCTTCGATGTTGGTTAGTACCTTATCCTGTTGGTGGGAAATCATGAGAATTATTCTGTCCATCTTTTCATTCAGTTTTAGAATTTCCTCCTCGAGAAGTTTGTTTTCCATGTTGGGTGTTGTTTGGGATTTTGGTGTGTCCTCTTCAATACTAAAAGATACAATCTCCAACAACAATACGAAAATAGTTACTACCAACCACGTAACCCAACTAGTGTTTCATTCTTTCAGGAATCATCAGTGCAGGGTGTTACTATGACCGTCGGTTAGGAGGTGAGAAATGTCACCTGTTTCAGATTTGTAGCTCTTGAAAATGTTATGCTTACAAAAATAGGGGGGTCGATTTTGGAACGACACTCGCATGTATATATATATATATATATATATATATATATATATATATATATATATTAAAATAAAATGGGTTAAGAAATTCCAACGAAAGAAAGATGTATATTAAAATAAGGGAGTAGTCACCAACAATGTGTATTTTTTTAACATTATTTTATTATTCCGTGTCTTGGTCTTTCATTGAGAATTATGTTTGGATCATTGTAATAATGTTTTTAAGTCATTGAAATCGTTTTTACGTGCGTTTCAGACGTTCTGTGAAGGGTCCTCGTCAGAAATTATTTTCAAATGGCAATTTTCGTAGTTCATTTGAAGTGTTTCCAAGGGGTGGAGGCTTGTAAGTGTTTATTATTCATTGGCATGCTCAATTTTTATTACTCTTTTATTGGACTTGTCCAGACCGCTGACCTGGTTGTAGTCACTCTCTCTTTCTGCTAGTGTTTTTTCTTTTCCTTTAGGGTGGGGTAGGGTGTGTGTGTTTGTGTGTGTGTGTGTTTGTGTGTGTGCGCGTGTGTGTGCGTGTGTGTGCGTGTGTGTGTTTGCTTTTATTGGTTTGAGAATGTATATACTGTTTTATAGTATTATGAGGTTGTTTTCTTCCTTAGGAATGTGGCTGTGATCCGAGGTATTTACTAATGTGTATGTGTGAGGAGGGGGGACCAGCTCTTCTGAAATAAGGGTAGGGGTGCTTTCATTCTATTTTGATATTTATTTTTTGGATTCTTGGATTTTAGTATTGTGATTTTTCGTTTTAGTCTTTTCGGGTATTCCTTGTTTAGAAAGAGGGGTGTATTTAAAATATGTATAGGGGATTTTTTTATGTTTCTATTTATAACACGCACACACATACACACACAAATACGATTAATGAAAATCTGCCTTTTCGTGCTTCTCTTCTTCCAAAATATATGTATGTTATTTAGTACAAGGTGGGGGCCATGATAATGTTGCATATCGGAACTTCAATTGTAATCTATTAGAAAATGACTTATTATAGTAATCTCACAATTAGTTGTAATTATTACAATTTTTTTCACAATAAAAAATTATGAGATGCTGAAATAATGTATTTTATCGTTTTTGGATTAACGTTTAAGATTTATTTTATTTCATTATTTTAATAATAGACATGTTTAGGAAACGAGGTAATCAGATTAGCAGCACATACCCCAAAACCTTTCCATTATAGCCCGATTAACCGTACCACTCAGGGTCAGAAAAAAAGCTGAGAATAATAATCCGTAAAAGATGACTCAACGCTTTACAAATATTCATAGCTGTAGCTTGACGATCAAGTTTACCTAAGGATCATAACACACAGAATACAACATATTTGTAGTATTGTTATGTTTATATATGTTGCATTTTTCTCATCATAAGTACAACCAATATTAAGTAAGTCATGTTTTTTTTTTAAACCTGCGTAATTATTCTGTTTGTTTTTTATAAGTAACATTAACCAGACATTTCCGATCTTGGATTAGAATAAAAATTTTGTATATGTTCATGGTCAGTAGATAATTTTTCCAAGTATTATATTTGTTGCCTGATTTTTAGTTACGATGCCATTTCTTTACAGCTGTGAGTGGTCAATAGCGCTTCTTTGGGGACTGCCGTAATTCTCTACGCACTAGTGCCATATTCTTCAATCGAACGTCTGTAAATAAAACAAATGATTGCGTTTTTTGCTTTAGTGGAGACTATAAAATTTAATCAGCTAAACTGTTTAATTTGATCAAGTCTGTCTACCGATAAATAAATCAAATCCGACATCTTACACGAATTCGTCAACGACTAACCACGTTTATTTCGGTAGCAAAATATTTTCTATGTTGTTTAATTTGATGCTTTCGCATGATCTTTTTTGACGTTTTTTGCGAAAGAAAATTTTTAATGACTTTGTCTCGAAACCTATATTAAATAAGTGTTCATGTCGCCAATTGTTTGACGAACAAACTTCCTGATTTCATGATTAAAAAAAAATTAAAGATCTTAAACTGCATCAGATTATCTAACTACACCGTCTGTGGGAATTATGAAAGTGAAACCCGTCTATTGGATAATTTTTGTCGCAATTTTATGTTTACAAGATATGCCCATGACCCTCTGGGTCACAATCATTTACACACTTTATTCTACCTTTATTTCATTCAAAAATTTACATATTGGTTAAAACAGTTAAACAGTTTTGTTATATAATGAGACATGATAACGCATTTTAATTATATATTATTTGTTGTAGCGTTTTAATTATATACTAGTGGGACCTGTGGAAATTCCACAGTGGACTCTTTATATGTAATATATTGATGTTGGCATTTTGTCGATGTTCAGCGTAAATGGAGACACCCTGATATTATTGTAGTTCTTTTGTTAAAACTGCAAAAGTATATATCTTACCTAGCAGGGACGCCCGGCATAGCCTGGTCGTAAAATATGCTTAAATAGATTTTAATTTATGCAGATTTCGTATATATTACTATAAGAGTCAATTTTCGATCCATTCTTGTCGATATATCTATAAAAGTGAACGTGTCTGTCTGTATGTCTGTCTGTGTGTCTGTGTACATTTCCCTACGCAATAACTCTGTCAATTTTTAGTCTATAGACTTGAAATTTGAAATACCGGGTACTGAGATTTGGGAAAATCGATGTGACGGGTGTCAGCCAGAAATTTGGCTGTTAAGGGGTCAAATTTCAACGATTTGACCTTTAAGAACTCTACCAAACTCCTCCGACAATTTTGGGTCTAGACACTTGAAATTTTAGATATAGGTTCCTTGAACCTGGATCTAACTTAATAAAATGATTTGAGCTCGAAACTATAAATTTTAAGGGGTCATAATAGGGGTCAAATTTAAAAAAAAATTGACGTCTGCGGTCCATACCAAATTACTCAGACAATTTCTGGTCTAAACATTTGAAATTTTACATAAAGTGTATTCAGAGATAGGGCAAGCTTTTTAATCGGTTTGAGTCGAAAGTTTGAGTTGTCAAGGGGTCAAAGTTCAAAAGATTTGATATTTGCCATGTCTAGCAAATTACTCGGCCAATTTGGTGTCTAAACGTTTGAAATTTGTACATAACGAGTATTCAGGCATGCTGCAAGCATTTTAATCAGTTTTGGGGCGAGCATTTGGCTGCGAAAAGGTCAAAGTTGAAAGAGTTGACTTTTATAGATTCTACCAAATTCCTCCGCCAATTTTGGGTTTAAATACTGGAAATTTTGCATGTAGGTAACTTGGATATGGGTAAAACTTTGTATTTTGATGTGGGACCAAAATAGTAAATGTTAAGGGTTCAAAATTGGGTCAAAGTTAAAAAAAATTATCTCTGCGGTCTCTACGAAATTACTCACCAAATCTCTTGTAGAAATATAAACGTAAAAATAACTTTTAAAACGTTTATGTCCAAATATAACGCGGTGCCAATAGAACTCACAAGTTTAAATAATAAATACCATTCAATTAATAACCACATGGTCACAACGCATAATGTCTTAACTTCAGTAGGAGTTTGGGATTGTTTTTGCCTATGTGCATTTATATTATTTGTATATATACACAATCTATCTATCTTTCTATCTATCTATCTATCTAGCTAGCTAGCTAGCTAGCTAGCTATAAGATTGAACGGGTCTGTGTGTCTGTCTGTCTGTGTACATTTTCCTTCGCAATAACTTTGTTAATTTTAAGTCTACAGACTCAAAATTTGAGATACAGTATACTGGGATTTTGTAGAATCGATGTGATTGGTTTTCGGTCAGAAGTTTGGCTGTTAAGGGGTCAAAATTCAATGATTTGACCTTTGAGAACTCTACCAAACTCCTCCGACAATTTGGGGTCTACACACGTAAAATTTTAGATATTGGTACCTTGGACATGGATCTAACTTAATAATTTGATTTGAGCCCAAAACAATAAATGTAAAGGGGTCATAATAGGGGTAAATCTTTTTAAAAAATCACATTTTTTATTTGTTTTTTTTTTGTTGTTTTTTTGCTCAGCATACACCTCCAAACACCCGGGCAACGCCGGGATGAAATGCTAGTATATTATAAACCTGTGATTAAAAAAATAAAAAATATATCCATATGGCTTGGGTGCATCAGCTTGAATCGAAAACGAAACCAAAACTTATGAATAAAAAAAGAATGTGTGTATATATAATTATGGTTCTTTCAGCTATAATTGAAACCGAAAACTAAAAACAGACAACACCCCATCCAACATACAAATATCTGTGCACGATGGCGCCAAAGTAATCAAGAACCTTGATTCCAGTAAAGCGACTGACCCGGACGGCATTCCAATTATAGTGTTGAAAAAGCTTCGACCAGAACTTGCCCCCATATTTACAAAACTGTTTAAGCATTGCCTTAAGGAGAAGTGCTTTCCAACACCCTGGGAAACCTCGTCATTATGCCCTGTAATTTAAGAACTCAGGTGATAAATCATCCCCCTCTCAGTACAGACCAATAAGTCTCTTGTGTGTCATGAGTAAGTTACTGGAATCCATATTAAATAAAGAAGTAGTCAACACCTCAGCAGAAATAACCTCCTTAGTGGCATGCAATATAGTTTCCGTTCTGCTAGATCTACAGCTGATGTGCTAACGGTTATATCCCATAGGATTAGTGAATCTCTCGACAAAGGATTCCTTTCTAGGGCAATTGCTCTTGACATATCAAAGGCCTTCGATTAGGTTTGGCATAAGGGCCTACTTCACAAAATTTCCAGCTACAGTATAAGTGAAAAAGTTTTCTCAATAATTAAATCATTTCTCTCTGATGTTCATAAGAGTAGTGGTTGATGGGCAGAAATCAGAGGCCCGCAGTATTACTGCTGGAGTCCCCCAGGGGTCCATCCTGGGCCCAACTCTCTTCCTGATCTACATTAATGATCTCCCAAAACACATACTAAATTCATTCGTTGACATCTATGCTGATGACACGACCGTCTACGGCAACACATCAAAGGCCGTAAATGACAAAGCTCTCTCTCTCTCTCTCTCTCTCTCTCTCTCTCTCTCTGATTCCCTCTCCTCTGATTGTGAGCGCGTCGTTCAGTGGGGGGAAGAGATGGCTGGTTACTTTTAATGCATCTAAAACCAAGCTCCTTACTTTACATCATCAACGCTCTGTTCCTCATCTAGCATCAATTTAAATAGATGGCTCTCGTCTTGGGGAGGCTTCATGTTTTGACAAGCTTCTGGGTTTGACCTTTACTCCTGATCTGAAATGGAACACGTATATACAGTCTGTTGCCCGGGCCGCTGGGAAAATGGTAGAATCCTTCTACCGCTCCAGAAGATATCTCACCCCTGATGCAATTCTCTATCTTATAAAAGCCAAGTACGTCCAAGGATGGAGTACTACTGCCACATCTGGGCTGGTGCTTCAAAAAAGCCTATTCTGCCTCGACAGAGTACAAAATAGACTTCGTGGCTTGGTGGTGGATGCTCTCTTCTCTTCACTGCCACCTCTCTCCCACAGAAGAGACGTAGCTAGACTGTCTTTGCTTTATCGTTATTTCCATGGCAAGTGCTCGTCCGAGCTCCAATTTCTCGTCCCCTTCGCCAATCCTTCATGATAAACACCCGTCTAGCTAAAACCACTGTCAGTAATTTCCCCCACTCTTTATCTGTGCCTAAATCAAAACGTAGATTTCATGAACATAGCTTTTTTCTGAGAAGTGCACGCCTGTGGAATTCTCTTCCGTTTGCCTGTTTCCCACCTGACTACAACTTGGACGTCTTCAAGTCCAACATAAACAAATTCCTGATTAATCGCCCGCTTTATCAAATCTCCAATACCAACTATTACAATGATATTATCCCATTGATTATTGTACACAAAACAACCCTTATCCCCGAGAACTGAAGAATTATTGGTAAAATTATATATTACAAGAAATGGAAAGGTATAATAATTGAACGACAGACACTCGGAAGAAAAAAAATGTGATACAGAAAATAACACACACGCTATCGTAGTAATATATAGATTAAAATATGGTACTCATGCAGAGAGTGATCCAGACATATACTCAGCGCACGCCCGGCTTCCTTCGGATTATCTGTTCTAGCATTTTAATTATATATTATTTGTTGTAGCGTTTTATTTATATATCATCTGTTGTTGCGTTTTAATTATATATTATTTGTTGTAACGTTTTAACTATATATTATTTGTTGTAGTTATTTAATTCTATATTATTTTTGTAGCGTTTTTTTTTACATGGAGTTCACCACTTATCAAGGTCAATTGGCCACTCAGGGATAAGGGTTATTGTGTGTACAGTAATCAATGGGATAGTGTAGAAATAGTATTGGAGAATTGATAAGGTGTCATTACTTAAGGGGGGGGCGGTTCATCAGGAATTTGTTTGTGTTGGACTTGAAGACATCCAGGTTGAAGTCGGGAGAGAAACAGCCAAGTGGAACAGAGTTCCACAGGCGTGCAGTTCCAAGAAAGAAGCTTTATTCATGGAATCTACGTTTTGATTTAGGCACAGATAAGGAGTGGGGAAAATTATTGACGGTGGTTTCAGCTAGTCGGGTGTTTTTTGAAAAAGATTGGTGAGGGGGGACCAGAGAATGGAGCTCAGACGAGCACTTGCCATGGAAATAACGATAGAACTAAGACAGGCTCGCTACGTCTCTTCTGTGGGAAAGAGGTTGCAGGGAAGAGAAAAGGGCATCCCCCACTAAGCAAAGAAGTCTATTTTGTACTCTGTCAAGGCAGGATATGCTGTTTTTAGCAGCTCCTGCCCAGATGTGATAGCAGTACGCCATCTTTGGACGTACTTGGCTTTTATATAGATAGAGAATTGCATAATTAATGAGATATCTTCTGGAGCGGTAGAAGGATCCCACCATTTTCCCAGCGACCTTGGCCACAGACTTGATGTATGTGTTCCATTTAAGATCAGAAGTAAAAGTCAAACCCAGAAGCTTATCAAAACATGGGGCCTCCTCTAGACGAGAGCCATCTGTTTTAATTGATTCCAGATGAGGATCAGAGCTTTTATGATGAAGAGATAGGAGCTTGGTCTTAGATGCATTAAAGGTAACCAGCCACCTCTTTCCCCACTGTACCACGTTTTAATTATATATCATCTGTTGTAGCGTTTTAATTATATATTATTTGTTGTAGCGTGTTAATTATATATTATTTGTTGTAGCATTTTAATTATATATTAATTGTTGAGGCGTTTTAATTATATATTATGTGTTTTAGCGTTTTAATTATATATTATTTGTTGTAGTGGTTTAATTATATATTATTTGTTGTAGTGTTTTTATCATATATTGTTTGTTGTAGTGTTTTATTTATATATAATCTGTTGTAGCGTTTTTATTATATATTATGTAAGTAGCGTTTTTATTATATATTATCTGTTCTAACATTTTAATTATATAGTATTTTTGTAGCATTTATTTATATATCATCTGTTGTTTCGTTTTAATTATATATTATTTCTTGTAGCGTTTTAATTATAATTTATTTGTTGTAGCATTTTAATTATGCAGTATCTGTTGTAGTGTTTTAATTATATATTATTTGCGGGAGCTATATAATTCTATATTATATTTTGTAGCGTTTTAATCATATATTACCTTTGTAGTGTTTTAATAATATATTATTTGTTTTGGCGTTTTAATTATATATTATTTGTTGTAGAGTTTTAATTATATATTATTTATTGTAGCGTTTTAATTATATATCATCTTTTGTAGCGTTTTAATCATATTTTATTTGTTGTAGCGTTTTAATTATATTTCACCTTTTGGAGCATTTTATTCATATATTATTTGTTGTAGCGTTTTATTATATATTATTTGTTGTAGCGTGTTAATTATATATATTTTTGAGTGTCTTTTTATTATGTGTTATTTGTTTTGGCGTTTTAATTACATATTAGTTGTTGTAGCGTTTTAATTATTATTTAATTATTTTTTGTTGCGTTTAAATTATATACTATTTGTTGTAGTGTTTAATTATATATTATTTGTTGTTGTGTTTTAATTATACATTACCTTTGTTATAGTGTTTTAATTATATATTATTTGTTGTAGCGTTTAAAATATATATTATCTATTGTAGCGTTTTAATCATATATTATTTTTTGTAGCGTGTTAATTATATATTATTTGAGTAGCTTTTTATTATGTATTATTTTTGTAGCGTTTTATTTACATATTATTTGTTGTAGCGTTTTAATTATTATTTAATTATTTGTTGTTGCGTTTAAATTATATATTATTTGGTGTTGTGTTTTAATTATATATTATTTGTTGTTGTGCTTTAATTATATATTATCTGTTGTAGCGTTTTAATTATATATTATTTGTTGTAGCGTTTAAATTATATATTATCTGTTGTAGCGTTTTAATTATATATTATTTATTGTAGCGTGTTATTATATATTATTTGAGTAGTTTTTATTATGTATTATTTTTTCTGGCGTTTTAATTACATATTATTTGTTGTAGCGTTTTAATTATTATTTAATTATTTGTTGTGGCGTGTAAATTATATATTATTTGTTGTAGTGTTTTAATTATATATTATTTGTTGTAGTATTTTAATTATATCTTATTTGTTGTAGTGTTTTAATTATATATTATTTGTTGTTGCGTTTTTATCATATATTGTTTGTTGTAGTGTTTTATTTATATATAATCTGTTGTTCCGTTTTAATTATATATTATTTCTTGTAGCTTTTAATTATAATTTTTTTGTTGTAGCGTTTTAATTATGCAGTATCTGTTGTAGCGTTTTAATTATATATTATTTGCGGGAGCTATTTAATTCTATATTATTTTTTGTAGCGTTTTAATTATACATTACCTTTGTAGTGTTTTAATTATATATTATTTGTTTTGGCGGTTTAATCATATATCATTTGTTGTAGAGTTTTAATTATATATTATTTATTGTAGCGTTTTAATTATATATCATCTTTTGTAGCGTTTTAATTATATATTATTTGTTGTAGCGTTTTAATTATATTTCATCTTTTGGAGCGTTTTATTCATATATTATCTGTTGTAGCGTTTTATTATATATTATTTGTTGTAGCGTGTTAATTATATATTATTTGAGTAGCTTTTATTATGTATTATTTGTTGTAGCGTTATAATTGCATATTATTTGTTGTAGCGTTTTAATTATTATTTAATTATTTGTTGTTGCGTTTAAATTATATATTATTTTTTGCTGTGTTTTAATTATATATTATTTGCTGTTGTGTTTTAATTATATATTATCTGCTGTAGCATTTTAATTATATATTATTTGTTGTAGCGTTTAAATTATATATTATCTGTTGTAGTGTTTTAATTATATATTATCTGTTGTAGGGTTTAAATTATATATTATCTGTTGTAGCGTTTTAATTGTATATTATTTGTTGTAGCGTTTAAATTATATATTATCTGTTGTAGCGTTTTAATTATATATTATTTGTTGTTGTGTTTTTATCATATATTATTTGTTGTAGCATTTTAATTATATTTCATCTTTTGTAGCGTTTTATTCATATATTATGTTTTGTACCGTTGTAATGATATATCATCTGTTGTAGCGTTATAAGTTTTGGATCTTTCGTCAGTTATGTTGTAGCCGTGCAATAAAGAAAAATACAGTGCTAATTTTTTTTAAAGTGTATTAACAAAAGTATTTTATAAAAGGACACGTTATACTCTTGGAAGCTATAACTGCTACAAATCTCTACATGTTGATGCATACATAGTTTCTAGGTAAATCAATTATACCTCAAACATGATTGTCATAACTTTATCCTTATAGATAAAATAGATGTGAAATCTCTTTTTTTTATTAGCATTTAATTAACCTACGGATTTGCAGTATCTACAGACAAAATTTAAATAAGAATGTTATGCTGGCAAATGATAATCACGATTTATGTTAACATCGATTTTAAGAAATATGATAGAGTATAATATGATCCATCTACAGTAATAAAAATGCGCTAAAATACATTATTACCTGACTTCGAGATTGACGACTTGTACGTTTTATTAAAAATTACGTTTAATTAGCACGATTAAAACATTTTTAAAAGGTAAATCACTAACAGAATAAACTATATATTTTTATGATGAAAGCATATTATATTTTAAATAATAAAATGAGTTTATGATACAGACGTGAGGTGTTTATAAGTGCTGGTATTTTACATGTTTTCCGCTTTTCGTTTATATCTTCGCCGACTCTTCTAGTATTTGCTATAAAAATAAGCTTTTTTCATGAACAAAAACACACAAGGAGACTTTCGCTAAAGTCTTCGTAAATAGTTTTATATGGAGAGAATTAATTCGGAAGAGAGACTAATGTTATCATCGCTAATTATTTACTTCTTTAATTAAAGCAATGAGAGATACCCAGAGACAGACATCAAAATAACATTCAGCTTAGATTATTCTACATAATTTGTAGTGTCCTATCTGCACGGCTGTCAAAATAGACTGATTCATACACCTTTGTTTCATCAAGAAGGACAATCTGTAGTCATTTGTGATCGTTCGAGTCTGTTTTCTTTACGGTTGGAACCGTTGCTCCATGCGTCCACTTTACGTCACGCATCTTTCTTTTAACTCTTAGACTGATTTTATTTAACAAATCTAGGTTATCATATACTTTGTGTCAAAATTTCCACGAGCTAACTTAATTGTTACTAATATACAGTATCTAATATGTCACATTGTAAGGAAATTTGTAAGGAAAACAAAAGTGTCTTAGCTCAGGTTTTGTATAATAGGAGAATTATTTCGATATTTCTTATTGACAAAAACTGACAAAAACAGCTATTGTGAAGATTCCACTTATATAACTGTAATCAAATTAATCTATTTTTGTTAAAAATATGGGTAATTGTACGGTTCAGTGAAGACATTAAAAAATGAAAATATCGAAAAATGTTATATTTCACGTATCCGTTATGGAACGAAGTTCTCCGAAAAAAAATTTCACTTAATTTCATCAAGTAGTTTTTTTTTACAGCAAAAAGACAATTTGTTATGATACCGAGCAAAAGGTTCGATTTTTAGGAAGAAAAGCTAGAATTAAAGATGGAAAGGGGGTGTCGACAATTTACATTGAGTTATCTCCCCGTGTTCAGCCTCAGCAAATTTCACAATGGCTGACTTCAACGCGCTCTCATAAAAATGTGTTTTTCCGCTGTAAAAAAAAACAAAAAACTACTGGATCAAATTAAATGAATTTTTTTTTCGGAGATCTTCAGTCCAAAACGGATACATACTATATAATGTTTTTTTCGATATTTTCATTTTTTAATGTCTTGACTAAACTGTACAAGTGCCAAAAATGTGTTTGAATATAGAAATGAAGTTATATTTTTGGATTTTACCGTCATTAAATTATTTATATTTAACCAGACTATCAATTCACGTTTAATCACCTTTTTCTTCATCATATTCCCTCTGCTTCACTTTTTTGTTATCAAGTGAGATCTTTGACTTACTTGTTGTTTCATCAAATACTTTTGTATGCAAAACCTAATCCCGCATTTTGCTAATTCCTACCCTCTGATGAGAAGGAAAGTATTTCTTCGAAACTCCGCGGATTAAGGACTATCCACTTATCAAGTGTTTCCTTTTCAGATTAAATATGTTTTTAACTCTTTTTCAAGGTGTTTTTTAACATGTTTTATTAACTGTTTGCTCCTATATATATATATATATATATATATATATATATATATATATATAGTCATCCACATACATTAGTGTTTCGCTGTTTAACAGCTCATCGGTGCGGCTAGACAAGAAACTAACTCAAGCCGATCGCCCATGCGATGCGGGCAGTGAATTAACAATGTTTTGAGATTGTCTAAATACTAAGCTTAATTTGCTTACACAAAGAGCATGTACACACGCATACACACACACACACACACACACACATATATATATATATATATATATATATATATATATATATATATATATATATATATACTTGTGTGTGCATAGCAGCGTCCCAAACTAGGACACAACATTTTAAAACCTAATATTTCTTAGAAATAACAACTGTGAAAAGTTGAAAGTTTGACAACTGTTAGTCGTTATCATCCATAATAACATACTCAAAGATGAATCACTTGCAAAGGATATAAAAAGAATTATAACATTTATTTATTCTAAATAGGAACGTCCAAAATAAGGGACAAAATTGAGAAAAACAATGTAAACAAATTTTTTATTTCCTCTTAAGAATAAGTCTTACTAAGTCATTTGTTAACGTTGCATTAGCCGGCACCATGGTGAAATGCAAAAAACTTGATTGCTCTGTGAGACAAGCTATTGTGAAGCTACACACGGATACATACATACATATATATATATACATATATATATATATATACATATATATATATATATATATATATATATATACAGGGGGATGCAAAAGTAGGTATACAGTGATCAAAAAAAGAAAAAACGTATAAAGTTTAAGGCATTTATTATACAGACAAACAAATGTTGCATAAACAAGTAATAATTAGTATTCCAGTATTGTTTTAATATCCATTTTCGCTGTTCGTCAGTCAAATTACTGACCAAGGGACAATTGCCAATTTTACTGAAAAAATAAATGTTTCAAAGTACATGCACTTTAATCGAAAGGAAATTTAATTAATAAAAACAAAAGACTAAAAGTATATGCATTTTTACTTTAAGGTATGTAGCTTTCAGTTCAATAAAATGTCAATAATTTCAATACTGTATGCCTACTTTTGCACCCGCCTGTATATATATATATATATATATATATATATATATATATATATATATATATATATATATATATAAGAGCAAATAATTAATAAACAATGTTAAAAACTCTTTGAAAAAGAGTTAAAACATATTTAATTTGAATAGGATACACTAAATAATATTTATAATATGCTTTAGTTTTACCATCTTTGATCATTTTGGTAAATTTAATAGTAATTTTTATTTTATATACATATATATATATATATATATATATATATATATATAGACCACCCTTTTATCAGTTTTGTAAGTTCCAAATCACAGTGACTATTGATCAGAATTTAAATAATTAAGCCTCGCTGTAAAAGTTATGACTTAAAATGTGTAGTGGTCTATGTGGCATTTGCCCTTAAGGTCGCACATTAAGGGGATCAACTATCACCCAGTGCCTATTTTTTTCACTTTTTTTTTTTGCAGTCATAAAATGCTTGAATCATGGTCATTTGTGTTCCTAGTTTAGCATATGATTTATAAAATATCTGATATTTCCCCTAAAAAACTGGCCCTGATTGAGGGAGACTAATCTTGCTGCTATAGTTTTAAATGATATGAAATAATAGCGAGGGAACACTTGATTCCACATATTCCTCATGTTGCTCTCTCCTCTCGTTTTCATACATAAAGTAAATTTCATAGTGTATCAGTTTTTTTTTTTTTTTGATACTGGAGATTTTTATAATCGCAACATATTTCCATAAGAGTGGAGATATATTTGAAATATTTGGAATGGAGTCTCCCCTTGCTGTTATTTCAGATCATTTGAAACTATTACAGTAAGTTTTAGTCTCCCCTTCATCAATACTAGTGTTTTGAGGGAAATACCAGATATTTTATAAATCAAATGCAAAACTAGAGACACACATGACTATGACTGAAACATTTTATGGCTGCAACACTGATTATTGGACATAGCTGAGTATGTTTTATTTTCCTATAAACTTGTATTTTCCTTCAAAAACTGTTATAACTACCGTTTTAAAACAATTGCGCTAACCAGCAAAATTAGATTTTTATCTATATGTTCTTTTTGTTAACGTTTTTCCTCCGAGGAGAACAGCCTATCTTTGAAACTCCATGGAATAAAGAACTTTTCTCATTTTTCTTGTATTCCTTGTTTTGAATAAAATATTGTTAATATTATTCTACAATATCGTGACGTCTATAACTTATACTAGACTCTATCACTGATAGTTAGCCTTTTAAATCTGGATACGATTGTACTTCTATAAATACATTTCTCTATATTTATAATTCATCTCTTTCGAAATTGAAAAGTTTTATCAGCCTTTTCTTTAATTCCGAAAATTTCTCCTAATATATATATATATATATATATATATATACATATATATATATATACACACACACACACACACACACATATATATATATATATATATATATATATATATATATATATATATATATATATATATATATATATATATGTGGCTGTTTTAATTTGACTTTCTACGGGATGAAGTTTTTGGATCAAATACATGATTTATTGTAAACGATGAATTGCAACCGATTGATAAAACATATGTTGCTGTGCTACTCACGAACGAAGTGTATCATTAAGATGTTTACCATTTTTTGCAATATGTCTGCTTTAATATGACCAATGCAGTCATATTTCAACTCGTATAAGGAATTCCTACGCGGCAATGTCACGTAACCTGTGTATAGGGTTGCGTACAGAAATAAAGTGGTATCAACAAAATTCTAACCAAATCGCAAAAAAACATCAAAACCTCTATTTCATTCTGTAATTTACATGAGAAAAACATGACCAAAAATATAAATATACATCAATTAAAAGAAAATGCTCACTTGTTGGACAAGTGTAATTACAGAATTAAAACCAGTTTTATTCATGTGATACTGTTTTTCTACAAAATTTAGAAATTTTATACGAAAGCTATTTGCACCAATCTTAAATGCAGAATATCATCCTCATCATCATCATCATCACCACCACCAGCACCACCACGACCACCACCACCACCACCACCAAAATTGACACTTTTAATCTTCAGAATAATGTTACGGAGAATTCGATTTTTAGACATTTTATGCATTAAAAATTTTCGTTTTTATTGAATAAAAAAAGAATCAGTCACATTAAAGAATATTAATTTCAATCTCGTTTAGTTTTGTAATTGATCGACTTCATTTGGTCTTCAATTCTTTGAATCATTTTCTCCGTCGATCAATCGTTGTATCAGTCTTTAGATTCATCCCGATAAACGCCCAGTTTAAGTGAACTCATTATACATGCATTTTAGCACTTTGTCGATTGGTATCCACGTTTACATTTTATTTTCAAGTAATGATCACGCTTAACTAAAAGAAGTAGCATTTTTTTGGCTCTTTAAGGCCTACGATTTAAATAGAATTTTCCTATTACTCTCACGGTCGTTTTGTCCGTCTTAATTAAATTTAAAATAACACTTTCCTTTTCTGGATTGCTCAAATCTTACATAGCATTTTCATCGATCCCTACTGAAATGTCTTTGAGTTTTAAAGATAATTCTTTTAGAAGTCTTAAGGGGTATTTTTCTTAATCTCCTAACGTTTGAAATAAAAGTTTCGTATATATTATTTTATTATTGAAATTCTGTTTTAGATGTGTAATTTGTATATTTATATTTATTTATTTGCGGACTATTATCTTCATCATTATAGTTATGGTTTCACGACCTCTTGGATTTTGTCAGGTTGTTAACGGCGACTGAATAGGAATCTTTAACTGTATATTTAGTAATTACTGCTTTCCATAATCAGAGGATTTGGGTAGGATTGAAACACCCATCCCCAGACAATTCTCACCTGAAAATATAGATTTAACGTCTCTATCCACTGCGCCGCGAGCCCTGAAAGGCGATCAAGGTTGAATTTTTTGGTCTTATAAATCCAAGCTTTTTTTTTGTTATCCGATCTTGCATTGTCGGGCCCGGAATAGTTAGCCGAAACGTCGTGAAATAACAACTATACAGATGAGGATAATAGTCCGCAAATAAATAAATAAAAATATAGAATTTCGTAATTTTTTGGCCTTCGTCTTATATAGCATTTATGCTGCTGCAGTTGGATTAATTTTGAAATAGCATTTTTTTGGTATGTCCGGTTTAACTGTCTAATAACTTCTTTGCTGGTGCGTGCAGCTTGAATTTACAAATGACATATCTGTCAGAGTTAAGTTTGAAATAAGATTTTGCTTAGTCAATCCGGTTCAATCTTAACACCGAACTTCGCCTGATCTGTTCGTCTTTAATTAAAAATAACATTTTCATTGATGTTTCAGGCTTAACTTCGAAATAAGATTTTTACTAGTCTTATTATTAGAATTGTAAATGTCATTTTCATTGGCCTATCTGGCGGGTTTTAAGTAGCATTTTCCTTTGTCAGTTCGGATTAAGTTCGTCTTTAATCATCAGTTCGACTTTAATTTGAAATAACATACTGTTCATATTGTCTGGTTTAATTTTAACATATAATTTTCGCTAGAAATAACATATTAGTTGTTCTATATAGACTAAAAAAAATCATTTTTGTCCGTCTGTCCGGTTGTAGTTTATAATAGCATTTTTGTGGGAATGTAGTTTGTCAGATTTTATTACAAATTTAATTTTCATCGCTTAACGCACAATTTGAATTCGCCCATTTAATTCGTAATTGCTTTGGAAAGCATTTAGATTAAGTGAATCGTAAAAAACATTGCATGGTTTCTTCTGATTGATGAGTTCTGATTGTAATAAAACATTTTGAAATGGGCGTAAAAAACTGAATGACACAATACAAAGATAAGAGGATTCAAAAATGCTTTTTTTTCATCCACTTTGATTAAAACTGAAGCAATGAAAATTATTTCCAATTCGAAACAAAAATAGTTTTTAAAATGCTGTCGATAAATGTGTTGCTTTTTTATTAGTATTTTGTCGCACTTACAAATTGCGAACCATCGCATGAATTTAATTTTTTTTCCCCCGAAAGTCGTCTCATAAACTATACGCATTTGGTTAAATACTTTCTCCGAGCTAGAGAAAGAGCGATAAGAAGATATTGATAGACATACAGAGATGTATGAAGAAGGAGAGATAGTGATAAAAAGGAAGATAACTGAATAGATAATGATCTAACGTCACTGCTTAGTGACCATTCGGCGTAGGAATATGTATTCTGTTGAGATGCTCTCCGGTTACATACGAACCACATACATATATAAGGTCGTCAACACTACCAACGAGCTGGGTTTTTATTCAAGTCTGCTAACTATTCGGCGCTTTGTCTCTGACGTGATCGTTTTCTCGCGTGGATTATTGTTGTCATCTGCCTTTCCCAGAAAAGGCACCTTAAAGCCACACACGTAATATTTAAAGTGGTGGAAAACACTCTTGCTTCGTTCTCTCTGCGCAAGTACATTGCCATTTTAATCATCAGTCAACTTGACACATTGTCATACTGAAGCTTGATTATAATTCGTTACTAGATTAAAACAGCTTAGATGATTCCTTGTCTCAAAATCGCACGAAGTCTTTAAATGTGAGATTTAGTCACTCCTGCAATATTTCTACATGGAATTTTCTTCAGGTTCAACAATGATAGTCATAATGTAATTAAGAATTCAAACCAGCAAATATAAAACGTGTTTGCATTTCTTACACTTTTTTATTTCATTAAATTATTCGTATTTACCAAACAATTTCAAGACTCAATTTTATCCTCTGCAAGCATTAAATAATTCACTATCTCGAAGAGTTTCTGAATTCCGCTGTATTCTCTCAATGAGGAATTCAGTTTGAAATCCAAGAACGTATGTTATTATTAGGGCTAGGACAACAGCATATTATTTTTATTGTTTTGACTTTCGAGTGTGTATCCATTGATATCATAGGCTTTTATATAGAGTGATGTGGTTCTCGGTTGATTAACTATATCTAACTGTGTTGGATATATACTCGAGATTCAAAACAATGAAAAAATATGCTGTTGTGCTAACTTTAGTTATTGTACCGAATCTTAGTTTGTTTCTCATTTTTTCCAGCCGACATACCTCCCAAATGACTACGTACTGTTCTGTATGTACGTATAATTTTAACAGTTGTCATTTTACTCAAGAGGATTTAAACGTGAGAACCATTTTGACTAAAAATTACTTTAAACGCGATGCGTTGACATCTCCCAATTTATGCGTTCATTATGAGATTCTGATTTTTATTATTGCTATAATCTGATTTTTATTATTATTATTATTATTATTATTATTATTATTATTATTATTATTATCATTATTATTATTATCTATATATTAATACGATAGCGTGTGTGTTCTTTTGTGTGTCACGCTTTCCGGCAAAGTTCATTGGTTGAGATTTAAGAATACACACGTTATCGTCTTAATAAATAGATTATTTAAATGTGATTTAATGGATATGGTGAGTGTTTAACGAGATTCCAGGCATAATTTCCCCCATTTCCGAGTAGGAAGGGATGATAGTCTGACGTGTTTACTTCCGGTAATGACGTCATTATCTTCTGTTAAAAAAGATGCATATATTTATGATGTACTGCATTGACATAAGATGTCATATTCCAAAAATCAAATGGATGTACTGCTGATTCCAAAAATCAGTTGATGGATCCGTGCGCACTAGGGGCTTATTCGTAACATTCCAACAATCATGTAAATATGTCAAGTAATCCTGAGTTCATATTTTAGTCCTTAATGTCCTCATGTCAGCAATTGCAAAAACTCTTTTTAAAGAAGGGAGGGATTAAAGTCACTAGAATCTTGAGACGGATACTACATTCAGAAATTCATGTTGAAGTAATGGTTGCGTAATCACTAACCGTATCATTGTTTTATGTATTACTTTCGAAAAGCTGCTGAAATAGTCATGATTTAAACATTACTTTATTTTAGGTATATTTTTAACAGTGGAGTATGGGATATGAAGTCAGTCCTGGAAATGGCTGAAACCGTATACTATTTAAACATTACTTTATCTCATATATATTTTTAACAGTGGGTGGGGGATACGAAATCAGTCCCGGAAATGGCTGAAACCGTTTACGTATTAAACATTACTTTATTTCATGTATAATTTAAACAGTGCGGTACGGGATATGGAGTCAGTTTCGGAAATGGTTGCAACCATTTACGTTTTAGACATTACTTTATTTAATGTATATTTTCAGCAGTGGAGTGGGGGATTAGAAGTTAGTTCCAGAAATGGCTGAAACAGTTTACGATTTAAACATGAATTTATTTCATGTATATTTTAACAGTCGGGGTGGGTGATATGCAGTCAGTTTCGGAAATGGCTGCAACAATTTACGATTTAGACGTTACATCATTTACTGTATATCTTTAACAGTGGGTTGGGATATAAAGTCAGTCCCGGAAATTGCTGAAACAGTTTACGATTGAAAAATTACTTTATCTCAAGTATATTTTTAACAGTGGGGTGGTGAACATGAAGTCAGTGCCGGGATTGGATGAGATAAGTGCAAATACATACTAGCAGAATACTCAGCGTCGCCCAGGATGGAATGAGATAGATGGAAAAGATATAGTAGCAGAATACCCAGCGTCGCTCAAAATCGAATGAGATAGGTGTAAGATATACACTAGCAGAATACGCGTTTTCACCCGGGATTGGTTAAGATAGGTGGAACATATATACTATGAGAATAGCCGGAATTGGTTGATGTGTTTGTAATGAAATAATCAGCCCATACAAAATATCAAAGTTATTAATTTATTAAGAAGGACTATAATATTGATTAAAATTATGAAAAATGATTGTTAAAATTTTAGTAACATATCCAAGAATTATGAAAAATGATGTAATGTGAGTTAATTTATTGGTGTGTTTGTAACGAAATAATCAGTCCAGACAATATATATCGAAGTTATTATTTTAGTAAGGTGGGCGATAATGTGGGTCAAAATTATGAGAAATGGTTGCCGAAATTAGTAATATATCCAAGAATTATGAAAATGATTAGATGTGAGTTACTTAATTGGTGTGTTTATAATGAAATAACAAGCAAGATAATGCATCAAAGTTATTTTTAGTAAAGGGAGGACGATAATGTAGGTTAAAATTAAGAAAAATGATTGTCGAAATTAGTAACATATCAAAGTATTACGAAACATGATGAAATATGAGTTAATTGATTGGTGTATTTGTAATGAAATAATCAGCCCAGAAAATTTATGAAAGTTTATATTTTAGTAAGAGAGGTGCGATGATATGGGTTAAAATTATGAAAAATAATTGTCTAAATTAGTAATATATCCAAGAATTATGAAAAATGATGAAATGCGAGTTAATTGATCTGTGTGTTTGTAATGCGATAATCAGTCCACGCAATATATCAAAGTTATTATTTTAGTACGGATGGAGGTGATAACGTTCGTCAAAATCATAAAAAATTATTGTCGAAATTAGTAAACTATCCAAGAATTATGAAAAATGATGGGATGTGAGTTAATTGAGTGGAGTGTTTGTAAATAAATAATCAGCGCACGAAATATATCAAAGTTATGATTTTAGTAAGGTTTAAAATTATGAAAACTGATTGTCGAAATTAGTAACCTATTCAAGAATTATGAAAAATGATAAAATTTAACTTAATTGAGTGGTGTGTTTGCAATAAAATAATCAGCCCAGATAATGTATCAAAGTTAATATTTTAGTAAGAGTGGGGGATACAGTTTTAACAAAATGGCTAGAACAATGTGGTGGTGTCTTCATTCATGCTGAACGCCCACAGAATGCCCAGCAGCAATATATTACATATGAAAGATGCCGCTGTGGAATTTCCATAGGTCCCGCTAGTTATTATTATTATTATTATTATTATTATTATTATTATTATTATTATTGGCTGTGGTGTTCCCTGGACGCTGAGTGACAACAAGCCTCCCAAGATTTTCAGTATTATCCACCTCTTTCGATAACATTTGCAAACGAAATTTCACCGTCGCAACGGTCGTTTACCATTAATTTTTTGCTGACAGTGGCTATTGTCTCCATCGGAATTTGTAGTGGCAATAGGCCTCTCTAAGGTTCCAGGTCTCTCCGAACTTTTCTAGCAGAGGTCTGGTCAGCTCTCTCTACTCGGTCTTTCTATCCTTCTTGACCCTTCTCGACTATTTGACAGCAGTTCTGGGGGATGGTGGTGGGCTATGGGAGAGGGAGATAAGATAGAGAACTTATAGATATCTATCTTCAATGTTCTTGGATCCATGTAACACTTCTTCGTGTTTTACCTCTGCAGCAGTTTGTCTGGTCCGCATTCAAGGGTTTTCTTGATATTTCAGCTGTTTTCATTATTGTTATTCGTTGTATCTTTCCAGCCATTCCTATAATTCCAATTCTCCCATTTTTGTTTTCAAAGCTTTTGGGAATTGTTCCTAGTACTCCCACGATTATGGGTATTATCTTGATTTTCTTCATCATCCATATACCTTTCAGCTCTCTGACTAGCTCTGTGTATTTGCTCAGTTTCTCAGTTTCTTTGATATTCACACTGTGATTAGCTGAAACAGTAAAGTCTACGATTTGACAGGAGTTTTCTTTCTTGTAAATTCTTACGACATCCGATCTTCTTGCTTGGATGGGTTTATCTGTTTTTACGTCCATGTCCCATAGGATTGTATGATTCTCGGTTTCAAGCACTGTTGTTGGTTTATGTTTATACCTTTGTCTGTGCGTTCGAAATGCAGTCGTTGGCATGATTCCCAGCGTACTACTCCTCCACTTGGTAATGCCTGGCATTCGTAGGTGTGTTGCTGCATACGATGATTGCAGCCGTTTTTATCATTTCCGTCCGTTATGTTGTCCCTATATTGTCTATAAGAATACTACCTTCTAGCGTTCTTTCTCCATTTTTTTTCAATGACTGTTATTAGTGCTCCTACGATTATTAGAATTTCATTGACCTTTTTCAGATGTCATATTCCTTTCAGTTCTATTACTGTTTACGTCTATTTATTTCGTCTTTGTTATCTTTAGGTTAATGTTGTCTGGGACGGCAATATCTATAATATGGCATTGCTTTTTATTTCTATTTGGCAACAATTATGATATCTTATCTCCTTGCTTGGATGAATTTGTCTGTTCGTACTTAGATGTCCCAGGGAGGTTTTTTTTTATTTCTATTTTCCAACACTGTGTCCGGTTTCTGTCTGTACCATTTGTCTGAGAGATTAAACACCGTTGTCTTCATAGTTTCTAGCACGCAGTTGAGTCTTTTTTTACATTTTTTGTTGTTTTCTTTGTCGGTTACTTTGCTAAATTCATTTATTATATGATTTATAGTTTCGTTTTTTTTTTGTCTATATTTACTGCTTTCATGGGTTTCATCTATTTAGCTTTGAATCACATTGTTTCATCCACATGTTAGTAGTTATTCCGTTTTTCTGTTTCTCTTTTTTTTCTTTTCTTTTTTTTTTTCGTAGCAACATCCAGGTGTTTTTGTAGGTTGCGTCCCTTGTCAGTCTTATAAATCATCGGCGTGTATATGGGATTTCATTATTATTATTATTATTATTATTATTATTATTATTATTATTATTATTATTATTATTAGATTTCCCCCATTAAAACCAGGCAAAAGTTACAGACTGTAAGTGCTTTATGTTATATTAATAGTTGAATATGTTTACATTATGTTATATTAATGGTTGAATATGTTTACATTATGTTATATTAATGATTGAATATGTTTACATTTGTGTTAATTTTCGCACTAAATACTAATAACGCCGATACCCTATTGATCTCTAAGTGTGCATCCAACAAATACCATAATACCTAGTTTGCTATACCTTATTATAGCAAAGGCGCATATAAAACTTACGAAAGATCGATCCTGTAGTTTTCTGAGAAAACTTCAAAAGAAAATGCTGTATTTTGTTCCTAGTCCATATTAATATTTATTAATCGTTTACTGTACGTAAAACTGATGCACTAATACTTAGTTCGTTGCACCTATCATAATTTAGGTCGATACAAAATTTCAGCCAGATTAAACTAGTTGCTTCCGACGACAATATAAATGATTACACCCAGATCATCAAACTTTTCTCTTTGAGAACAACGTGCGCCTTTCCCTTAAGTCTGAGTTACAACAGGTTTACCCAGATCTCTAGTAATTTTTACCCCCTTTGTATAACTTTGTCAATAAATGTGCATTATCGCAACAGCCGTTTACCATTGATTTCTCGTTGGTAGCGATAATTGATCCTTAATAGAATTAGGATGACACGAAGCCTCCCTAAGGTTCCAGTTTTTTTTTCATACTCATTCGCTGAACTGTCTGATTAGTGATTTCTCTCATCGGGATTTCTATCCCCTTGACCCTCTTCAACTATTGTGTATGATGTTAATTGATGCGTACAATTTTTAAGAGAGGGATAACTTACAATTATACAGTTTCAGTTTTCTTAATTCTATGTTATGTTTAATTGT
>NC_136489.1:98945949-99225949 GCF_053919585.1 Euprymna scolopes | reverse complement strand
TCTTATCCGAACGGGTAGTACCTGTTAGGGTCTCAACTATGGGTTAAATAGAAACCTTAAAATAAACAAATATACTCTAGTAAAAAAAAATCTTCAAAATTACTGGATTCGGCATTAAATAACCTGAAAAGAGTTGATATGCCGTAAAACAAAAACAAGCAACCAAACATGATATATTATGATGACGATTTCCTAATTATTCGCGATTGTTAAAATGGAACAAAGCATGTTTCATAAAGTTCCTATAGTTCGAACAAATACATCGAATTGTATTTAGGCAATTTTGGAATCCCTCGTCATATTCTAATCTGAAAGAAAAAGTTATTACAATGTCCTTGTTTGTTGCTCCGCTGCCCAGCATAACTCTACAATAATCGTTGCTCCTTTAAAGCCATCTCCACCCGATTGTACTGCTTTGTATGCTGGTTGATATTCTGCGGGTTCATACTATAGCATAATTCGGGCGCTTGTTCTAAAGACTAGTGATGCGGAGAAAGAAATGTGAGAAATTGTCGACTGTGCGTGTTTTTTATGTTTTTTCCGCTTAGTTGACTTTTCCTTCTCCGTCATCATATTTTATTTGCTAGGTGACATCGAGTATTCCATTTTTTTGGTTTTAGAGAAGAGGAAGACTGGGTGCGTAAGAGACGAAGAAAGGTAGAGGGAGAAAATGATAGCGGAAATGCCAGAGATAGGGAGGAGTTTTTTTGTCTAGCCGAATTACATTTGCATGGACACGATAGCAGTTAGATATCTTGCTTGTTGGACTAAGAGGAGTGTGAGATCGACTGGCTGTCTTGTAGAGGAAGAGATGGCTCTTGATTCGTTACACAACATGATCGTTTGCAAGTTCCCTGTAAACAAATTCTCAATGAACTGTCTTATAATAATAAATAACCGTTACTAAATATCACAATGTTGTCTTCTCCCTAACAAATTCACCAATCCTTTTTTTTTAAGTTATATTTGGGTCTGTATGAGTTGACTTTTTCGTTCTAATTTTACGATATCGATTATCATGCAATTATATATATATATATATATATATATATATATATATATATAAACACGTAGCAAATCCAATGCAATAAATTGAAAAATCCTCACGAGAATAAATCGCTGCAAATGCTGTATATTTTAATTTCAATATATTTTTAAAACTTAATAAATATCTATATATATATATATATATTAAGTTTTTAAAATATATGGCAATTAAGATACACAGAATGTGCAGTGATTCATTCACATGAGGATTTTTCAATTTATTGCATTGGCGTTTTGCGTGCTTTTAATAAATTTCCAGATACTTCGGTATGGGAAACATAAAAAAATAGTCCCGTAGAAGTAATCCCTTTTGACTACAATGCACTTGTTCCAACAACTTCTGAAATACCCTATGCCATTGCTATGACAGAACGTGTCAAGGACCCTCTTTACAGCATCTTTTATCACCAGGATTGTCTCATAACGACAGCTTCTAAGGTTTTCTTGGAGCGTAGGGATTAACTAAAAGTTACAGAGAGCAAGATCTAGAGGGCGGGGAACTGCCTTGATGCCTATCTTTGTCGAATAGTCTGTGACAATGATGGGCTTCTGGACTATTGCGTTGTCCTGGTTAAAATGCTAGCAATCCGATTTGAAGCGGACTGGTCTTATCCACTGGAATCTTTTCTTTTACTTCCTTTGAAACCTCAACATAGTATTACTTGTTAACTGTCTGTCCTAAGGAAACCCATTGCATCTAGACCGTAACAGTGCTGTAAAAAAAAAGGATCATCATCAAGTTAAGGATCTGTTAGAGACAGCATGTTTCCACTGGGAACTCTGTCTCTTGATCACTGGGTCATCGCATCTGATTTAGCTTTCATCGCAGGTTACCAGAGCATAAAAAATTATGGGATCTGAATTGATGAACTCGACCATCTCCCTGCTATTCTAATAATGTCGTTCTTTCTTATCCTCTCTGATGACCTTTGGAAAAAAATCCGCGCAAATCTTCCGCATCTTCATTTACGCACACATAGTTGTGTGTACAGTTCCCACGTTGATATCAAACTGTCTTCAGAAACACGCCGGTCTTTATCATACAATCCTTTATGTGGCCAATCAACTCTGATGTTGTTTCTTCCTTATTCCTCCCACAATTTTTATCATCCTTCACAGACCCTTTGCCTACCTTGAATCACTTATGACTCTCCAGCACTTGCAAGATGGCCGAAAATCAGTCTGAAGCATTTCATACGTTTATGTTTCATTTTTTTCCAAGTTTAAAACAGAATTTTATTGCATTTCCTTCTACTAAAGTAACTTCATGTCCAGATAGATTTTTGAAATTCACCAGCTGTGACAATCAAACTTTGTTAACTTGTATTCAAATTGTAACTGCAGCTGTATATTTTCACCTGAAATCATAAGAATTGGTTAGTCATAAGATTTATAGCAATGACCTACTGCATTTTCAAGAGTTTACGATAAAGTTAAAAGCATGTAAAAAAAAAAAAACGGAAACTTATTTAAGGCAAATTCTTGCGGTTTTTCACTTTTAAATATATCTCGGCTCAAACAATACTGTATTGATCGAAATAAGTATTATCAGAATCACCACATGCTTGCCAACGCAAACAAGTGTATTTATGTCATTAACGTAAAAATATTGCCTTTTAGTCGTGATGAAGTCGCTGAAGGAGACTGCTTAGGTTTTAAATATTTCCCATCAAGAAAGTTGTTGCAGTGCTTGAAAGTGATAGTCGAAGGGTAAGAGGTATGGAAAGCATGGCGGATGGGGCAGAGTTTCGTGGCCCAATTTGTTCAACGATTTAGCAACGTGGGATCGTGGATTTGTGGTGGAGGAGATTTGAGCCTTTTCTATTGACAAATGCTGGATATTGTTGTCGAAGTTTCTGATGCATGCTATCCATTTCTTAACAGTACTTCTCCATCGTAATGGTTCTGCATGCATTAAAAAACTGCAATAGATGAGACCAGGTGTAACTCTGGTTTCAGAAAGTGCTGTGAAGATTCGCTTGCGTCTAACCACTGAGCTGAGCGTCGCCGGTTGTCGTAAAGAACCCACTTTTCATCTCAAGTTACAACCCAATCAGGAAATGGGTCGTTCTTGTTGCGTAAAAGAAGGGAAGATTACACTTTATAACGACGTTTATTTTGGTTCTCGATAAATTTGTGAGGCACTCATTTATAAAGTTGTTTTGTCTTTCAGTCTCTGTTAAGTGGTTGAAAATCGTCGTATACGTAACCTATAATTCAGGAGTGCGTGGATTGGCTTTGACTAATGCGATTGTTGTCAACATATATTGTCGACGACTACGCTCATCATCTTCAAGGCTCTCGTCGCTGCCACGGAATTTCTTAGGCCAGCATTGTGCTGGGCGTTCAGAAATGGTTGATATCGCAAGCTGTTTTAGCAGCTTTTCGATCTAGCTTGAATTGAAATAAGAAAATTTAGTGAATTTGCTTTTTTTTCCATCTTGAGTAAAATGTTTTGAAAAGAAAACATAATTGTTTTAAAACGATTGTAATTTAAACGATTAAATAGAGGGAAAACACCTTTTTGAAATCTCTATATATAAAAGCGAAAATGTATGTATGTATGTATGTATGTATGTATGTGTGTCTGCTAAAAACTTTTGACCGACGAAACAAAAATTCACAAACTTGGTCTCATATGAAAGCCCCATCCTCCGGACGACAAATATCGAAAAATTAGCCCAAAAGGACCATCTGAAGTGCGTCAACTGATCGATTTTATGCAGGGGGGGGGCAAAAAGTGACATTTTAATGTTAAACATTGCATATTTAAAATCGATTTATAACTGCCCCAAAAATACGGGCGCCAACTCTTCTACATAAAGTATACACGGGGCCGTTTATTTTGGGTCAACTTGTATTTAAAACCTTCTTAGTCATGTCACGTGATCTTGACGTCAGCAAGCTCTAATAGCAGTCTGAATTCCAAAAACATTGTTGTTATCGGTAAACAAATTTTAACCCTCACACAAGCTAAACTATGAACTTCTCCGCTATGACAACGTTACCAAAGTTATTAGCACGTTAAAAATAGTAAGATACGATAGTTAAACGAAAAATAACAAGCCAAAATTGTGAAGTAAAAAAAAAATGCGCTTACAAAAAATATTAACGATCGAAGTTTTTACAAAAAAACAAACTCAGACGGCATTTTCTTTTTTAGTAACACTCTTTAGAGTAAGGAAGACAAAGTATGTGTGTGTGAGAGAGAGAGAGAGAGAGAGAGAGAGAGACTCAAACAGAGAGAGAGAGACGCAAACAGAGAGAGAGAGAGAGAAAAAAAAGTTAACTTTTTCACCCCGAAATCGACAATTTTCGACGGGGGGGGGGTCAACAACACATGCGTCAGACGCCGTCATGACGTCGTGACCTGATTTACTTTAAATAGTTGAAAAACCGAGCAAATTTCATATACGGCGCTTTAGATAAGGTAAAAAAGACCTTGGTTCATTATCTAAACGTTTTGGGTTCGAATCGTAGTGTGAGATGTGTTTTTTTCGATTTTTTAAATTTAAATATTGAACCCTGTATTATTTAAGCCATTTTCACGTAACGTTCGTTTCCCTGTTTTTGTTTTTTTTGTACTTCGCTTATTCTTAGCGACACCCCCAAACACACGGGTACCCACCGATTTTTTAAATTTTAATATCGAAACAGGCTAATTTAAGCCATTTTTCACGTGTTCGTTTGTCTCTTTTCATCGTTCGTTTGCCTTACGTTAGTTTTTTTGTGTTTTTTTAATGTTTTTATAACCCCCCCCGCTTAATTAAAACGTTGTTTTCTTTTGTTCCTTCAATTATAACAATGCTTACATCGTCATCGTCGTCGTCGTAACGCTCGACGACTTTTAAACATCTTTCGCTTATTCGCTTATAACAATGCTTCATTCTGGTTGGCCGATTTTATTTTCAAACTTCGCCTCAGGGCTTCGGCTTCGATCCTAACCCCCCCCCCCCGGTTTCTTTTTTATTTAACACCACACACACCTCCAAACACCTGGGCAACGCCGGGTACCCCTCGCTAGTAATATGTAAAGTAAAGGTATTATAACGAAAACATTTTAAAATACATCATTTAGAATCAAAGTTTAAAATTCTGCAAGTATAATCAGTCTAATATATATATATATATATATATATATATATATATATATATATATATATATATATATAAACACGCCAGAAGACGGGCAGCTTGGTGATTTTCCTCAGGAATTAAATACACACATAAGCACAGGTATAAGCGTATACACACATACTGTAATACATACACATGCACACACATATGTTTGTGTGTGTGTGTGGTAATTAATTTTTTTTTAATATTTCCCCGCTTATTTTTTTCTATTTTTTTCTCTTCCCCGCCATATTCATGACATGTTTTTAATCGCAATTAAAAAAAGAATATTCGAATATATAAATATATATATATATATATATATATATATATATATATATATATATATATATATATATATATATATATATATATATATATATATATATATACCCGGCCACGCGTTCCTGTGGCTGAAAATAAACAAACATAATAGGCAAAATGTATGACTCTTATATTCATGTTCTCAATACCCGTGGATATTGCCTTTGCCATGTCGCAGTACTAAAAATATCCAAAATGCACGCAAAATGATAATGCATAAGTTAATGATAAATGGGAATAGTTTTCGCAGGAAATAGAAATGTAAGCTATTTCATATGCATTTACGGCAAATGTCACATGATAAAACAGAAATGGCCGCCGAAAGCATTTGTTTTGTTGAATCATGGAATGCTTAAATTGAAATTAAATATAGCTTGTTATAATACTGTTTCTTAATGAAAATTAACTTTTTACAGTAACGAAATAGGTCAGTCTTTTGTCGAGTAAAGACTTAAATAGACCAAAAATGTAAGTTGATATAATTTTGTTTTTAAATAACATCAACCTTTCGAATGTATGATATCGCTACAATAACGAAGAAGCACCCTTTTGTATTGGCCAACTCCTACAATGAACATCCCACATAATTTGACCGGAAAGTAACGAGAAAAGTATATCAAGACAGAAAGTGGAGAACAAATATTGAAAAATTACTGATTAGATTGATATTTAATTATGTAAATAGAACTTGCAGTTTGTAATGTTTATTAACATCTAATAACTGTTTTTGTCAAGTATTTAAAAACAAAAGTGTTTTATTTTGGTAATGCACGCTAGTGGGAACACACACACACACACAGGAACGCATGTAAATGTAAACAAAGTAACCGGCGAGAAATATTTAAAAAACATTATTGAAATGAAATATATTGTAAGTTTACCCAATATCTATGTATATCTCTCTCTTTCTCTGTCTCTTTCTCTCTCTCCCTCTCTCTCTCTCTCTCTCTCTATATATATATATATATATATATATATATATATATTATGTTTACATGTGTTCGTGTGTCCATGTGTTCTACCCAGCATGCGTTACCAAAGAAAAACACAACTTTTGCTTTTCAATACTTTGTAAACATCTCCGTAGAAGTTGCAGTTTTATATATAATTTAAATATATTTCCGATAGCAATGTATGTAAAAACGGAAGTTTTGTTTTATGATATTTTTCCGTAGAAGCTGGATTTTGTAATGTTTATTTATGTGTATAATACTGATTAGATAGACATTCAATTATCTAAAAAGAACCTTCAGTTTGTAATGTTAACATCTAATAAATGTGTTTGCAAAGTATTGAAAAGCAAAAGTTGTGTTTTTCTTTGGTAACGCATGCTGGGTAGAACACATGGACACACGAACACATGTAAACATAAACACATTAACGGACCAGAAATATTTTTTTTTAATTTAAAAAATGTAAATATATTATAAGTTTACCGAATATCTGTATATATTTAATTTGCTCCGGAGAAGTTGCAGTTCGTATAAGATCTGATTGCAAAGCATATAAAAAAACAGAAGCTGGATCGAACACAAAAATGAACATGTAAATTTACTCAATATCTAAAAAAGATCGTAAAAGTTGGTTATGAAATGTTTATATACATTTAATATTTTTATGTGTTGCAATTGTTATAAAAACAGATGTGTTTTTGTGTATCAGGCCCATTGCTGAACTAAATAACGTTCCTTAGTGAAGCCACTTTCTTTTTAAATTATATATATATATATATATATATATATATATATATATATATATAATGTATCACAAATGTGAATATATACCTCATATTTCTTGAAATATTTAATTATATCTCTTCGTGAGACAACACTAAAAACACTCAGTTCCTTTGGACGATCTACTCGAAACCTGTTCTGAGAGGACTCGGCACTTTTAAAATGATGGATGATCTTAGCCACTGTGCTGCAGCTCAGTTTTAAGGTGTTCTCGTAGCACTAGCTATCTTAATGTAGCGCAACAATACGCCTTTAAAGATCCTCGAAGAGTTCTTTGCCAGGTGGTGCCATGTTGGAACTTTCAGTGACTGGTAAGAGAGAGTGTGAGAACTGCACTACAAATTTAAATACACCTGTACCCTATGAACACATGAAACAAATATGAGGAGTGTACTCACTTTTGTGGTACACTGTATATGTATATACATAATGATAAATATTTTTTATATATATGTATATAGATTGCATCCTTTTTTCGGATATCCCAAGACTTCAAAATAGTTGTTCTTCCGGTTCCACAATGCAAACCTCACAGAAGATTTTAATTTTTAGCAGAACCCCTAGAACCATGCGGCCAACCTAAAAACATTGTGAAAGAAGGAATACGTGGTTGTACTTCTGTCTTTACAAATAGACATACATAGAAAGTTCTCGTTAACAGTGTTAAACAATGGCTCGGACAGTACTTCACCACCCCCCATATATATATGTATATATATATATATATATATATATATATATATATATATATATATATATATATATATATATATATATATATATATATGCGCTTAATTATTGTATTAATTCTATAGAATGTTTTATTTTTTTACTGATTTTTCCAGGCCAATGTATCAACCACTAATACTGAACAACTGCAATTAAATAAGAGTAAAAAAACATCTGGAACCGAAGACGGTCTTACACAGCAATAGCAGAAAAAAGTAGAAAAGAAAGTAACAATGTAGTCTAATACTAGTTCATATATAATGTACCGTGTCTGTTTGAGAAAAACTAATTTCCGCATTTCCGACTGAAGAATTTTCGAAATAGCCGAATTCATTAAAGATGAATTTTCATTAAAGATAGATTTTCACCACAGAAAGATAAAATGATCGTATTTTTTGTTAAGAGAAAAGAAGAAAAGTCTATGTAAGAATTTGGAGTTTTCCTCTGAGATAAGGCGCTGCGCAGATAAGAATGACTAATCTAAAAAGAGGTTGGTGCAGTAGAGGATCTCGGCTGGCAGTGCTGAAACTATTGATTGTCTTGATATCTTTGGATCTTAAACTAGCAACTCATTTCCTTGCTGACATCTGCCAAAGACTTATGACTTAATCGATACGCAAGACTAAAACTTTCCAAAATAAAACAAAAACGAAACGAACTTATTTCTTTGCAAAAGCAATGTCCCGCGCCTGTCTTCATAAACCATATATACCAAATGCGCAGTAAGTAATTTGTAGTGAGGCAAGCAATACGCAATCATCTTACATTTATCCTTGTCCAGCGTTGCTTATTTTCAGTGAGAGATAAAATTCTTGTGTGCTTACAAATGCTCGAACGGCCTTATTTTAAAATGGTTACATGCGTTGAAACATTTCTGTAAGAGGTTTTGTCGGTCGGGCTGTTCGTTGCTCAGTTTAGTACTTTGTCATGCTTCAATTAAAAATAACATTTTATTGTGTCTGACACACTCCAATCCCGTATTATTTGAATTGTTCAGATTATTTTTTTTTATCTTCAGTGTCATTTTACAACGTTTAACTTGATGTACGTTAAGACATTTTCAGGTGTATTTTGTCAAACTCAAGTATCGTTCTGTAATTTTCTGGAATCGGTATAGTAAGTGGAGCGGATACCTTTATTTACTTCACGGGGGTAACATGCCTTCGTTCCGTCAGCCATGCCTGAATAGAGGCTCTAAGTAATTCGCAAGTGTATTTTCAGATGCCCACAGTAAGGATTATTAGTTTGACAATTGAATTATTCAAAGTATTCTAACAGTTGCACTACGAGTCCAATGGTTAGTGTACTTTTGTTCATGCCTTTCAATCTCTAAATATAATTTTATTTGGTCTTTCACGCGTCAATTTCAAATAACATGCTTCAGTATTGATTAAGATTTTCTTTGTTTTGTAACACTTCAATTCGAATTAACATTATATTTATTGTGTCTATTATACATACACACCCACCCCACCCACCCATATATATATATATATATATATATATATATATATATATATATATATATATATATATATATAAAACATGTGTATTGTGTTTATCTTACAAAAGTCTATAACGAAATAGGGAAGAGGAAAACCTCTAGAGAGAATATTTACCCACTGAATTAAAACACACATTGGCATTGCGACGTAAAGCTCCTCTGTGGATTAGTGAGCATACTAGACTTGCATTCTAAGTTTAAAGTGGTGCAGCGAAAAGTTTGTTTACATTACATTTAAATCTACGCATGTCATACAATCTGGGAAATAGTGACCAGGGGGGATGATTTCAAAGACGAGTAATACGAGAGTATAAGCTATTAGAATAAACAATCTTTCTGGTATGTAGGAACCTCTACAGTGATTGGGGGGGGGGGATTGTGCTGGTTGTCGGGTTTGTCGAGGGAGAACAAGAGAAGTAACTTCCTCGCACCACATCCTGTAGCAGTACGTTTAAAATAAAAATATGTACATGATATTATGGCAATTAGACATCAGCTGGAATTAGGAAGATAGTCCGGCATTTGACTAAAGACTATTTATAGACCCTGTCTAAGACGAGGCAACTACTTGATGCACCCGGCCAGATGTATCAAAAATACATAATACTTTAATAAAAAAAATTGTAGCTTTGCAGAAATATAAGCTAATGACAGCTGTGAGAAGTCTTTAGTAGTGTAGAGGGAACGCACATATTTTTTTAATATTAAGTTGAGTAATTTAGATGATGTGTGCTATTCGCCATGACAATCGGTGTTTGATGAGGTTTCTTCTAGATGTTAAAAGAAAAACTGTATTGTCTTAGCAGTATTGATACTATTTATTTATGTTTCAATTCTACAACAAACTTAACGCTTGTGCAATGTTTTTTTTTTTTTGCTTCTGTCTGTCATATTATGTAAGATAAAGGTTTCTATTTCATATGAGTTCGCATCGCTAGCGTATATTATATCTAGTTTTAGATCATAGTGTGTGAAGAATAGATTTGGCGTCAGTTTTTGTATCGGATGCTGCTCTGCATTCTGGTGTCAGTTCCCACACTATTGTTTATTTTTAGTAGCTCGTTCAGTATTGCACGTAATTCACGCATATTGAGAATGGATGCCTGCGAACCAGGAAAAACTTTGTAATTCTACAATATTTTTTGGAGCCGTCATATTCGTTATAGTTACGGCCCTTTTATAAGCTCGGTTTTGTACTGTTTTTGTCTATGATGTGTTTTAAGTATTTTATTCCTCCTATCGAAGAAATCACACATTATTGCTTTGAGTTTAAATCCAAAATCTTGTTTTTAAGACGATACCTTGTTGACATGTTATTCATGTCGTTCTTTGTTCTCAATAATTATGATACCATCTAAATGTTCCATCGCGAAATCAAAAATGCTTTACATAGTATCTATGATTTCTTAAAAGTAGCAGGAGCTACACTGACTTCAAACGCCAAGATGTTGAATTAGAATGACCCTTTATCGGTGTTAATGCAAAGAAATTTTTTCTCCTTTCATCTTAGTTAATACCTCTTCTGGACTAAGAAATGGGTAATAGTAATCTTTTAGTCCTGAGTTCGAACTCATACTGAGGCTAGGGCTAACGCGAATTTCTTTCGATTCTTTCTGACATAGCAAACGAAGAAATACACATAGAACAAAGCGTTCTAAGTGAACTCAACGAAATTCATTTGCATCATAATCAGTCCACCAAAAGCAAGACATTTAAATCATCTATATATATATATATATATATATATATATATATATATATATATATATATAAAAGGCAGAAGGGCCGCGCGCGTTTTTGTATGTCCACGAAAGGCTTTTTTCGTGGGGGGTTTCGACGAGGTTACATTTATTTAGAAGTTCCTTATACTTCCGAGATAATAATATCTCAGATTCGAAAATAGACGGTGTCTCATTTATTTTGATCGACTTTAAAAAAATTCCTTCTATTCCGTCCTTTCGCGTGTTTTTTGTCTTTTTAGTATAAATAAAGATAAACTAATCGAAGAGAATAAGTTCGCTGGCCTTACCGGCCGGGACGTCCAGAAAGGCAATTAATTTTGATCAATGTGGGGGGAAACCCTTCATATCAGACAATTGCTATTCATTTGGACATTGCCAGAGCTCCGGGGAGAAACTAATAAATAAACGGATGAAAGCAGGAAGCTTAACCGACGTTCATTTCTGCGCCTGCGTGAATTGATTCACTTAACTATTCATTTCTGTAAGTCTACTTTTCGATTGACATCAATAAATTTGAACGTGTTACACTTACTGTGACGTCATAGCTTAGCGGTAAGATGTCAAGTTTTCTTTTACTTTCTTTTCCGCTTTGGCCTCACGGGTTCGAGCCCTCCTACTGGCAACCACTTTTTTATTGTTTTTTCACACACCTAAAACACCCGGGCCAGACCGGACACTTCCGCTAGTCTTACTATAAAAATTGACGGTGTCACAGACTACAGTGATTCTTTAGTGATGTTAGTTTTTGGACATGCTGCAACGATGACGAGGAATTGGTGGGAAGATTGTAGATGGGGAGAGTAAAATGATTAAAGCGAAGATTAGTTAAATGTGCAAATCAAAGAACCAAATATTTACACTTCTAAAAGTTTAAGGTCAATATATTATATAATGTATTTCTCTTCAGCGAAATGTACAACAAATTGTCATTTTACATCGCCAGTAATTTTCTTGATTTTTCTTAAAATTATAAAAAAGTTTTAAAAAATGTTATAATAGACATTTTGCGAATGAAAAAGATTAAATGGTAGTTAAGTGGATGTTAATAGACTTATATGTTGCTTATATAATTGCATGTAGATCACAATATAAAAAACAAGTTTGGTGTAAGGTTTTGCACATTGTTCGTTATTCTCTATTTCTACTTATCTCTCTCTCTCTCTCTCTTTCTTTATGCTTATATCTGATTCTGCTTTGCAACTGTGGTTGTTTTTTCGTTCACAAGTGTGAGAACTGACAGTTATTTGAACGTATTTTGAATAAATAATTGTAAAATTATATTCGCCATTCCTGTTTCGTTTTCAGTCTTAAAATATTACTCACTGAGTCATTACAAATAAACCATCGGATTAAAAATAAAATCTATTTATATATGTCCGTGGTCGCATTTAGAAATACGTTTACATTAGTATTATTTTTCATTACTTTTGTAAATTAGTATGCATCCGCATTGCAACATTTTGTTGACCAACTTCAGAAGTGATCATGTAATGGTTGCAAACATGTTTAGGTAAAAGTTGTACTATGGAACCGGCTGGATTCGAACGTGGTACACTGGTATTGTCAGTGTGTGTTGCTATCTACTCAACCGCCATCAACTCTCTCTGCGTTTATATTTAGACTATTCCTTTCTAAATGTTCAGAAAGTTGATCATGTTTAGATCGCAAAACGATGTCTTGAAATATACAGAATAAGCAACAAATTTAAAGTTGGTCTTCAATATTGAAACAAAAATTTGAAATAGATATAATATTTCTGAAACGTCTCCCCAACCGTCCATCAGCATATAAAAGTACCAGGTAATTTTTAGTATCGATTAATATTCAATTACTGGTGCTATTTCAGATGTATTGAATTTAGCAATAGATCACCAAAATACGTTTTGTAGAGCGGTAAACTTAATAGGGTAAGATAAGTAACAATTGCTTACATCATATGTAAATGACTCAAACAAATCTATGAAATATAGTAGTTGATGTATTCTCGATCTTTATGCAGAAATCTAAACAAAGAACAAGGAGTTTCGACACAAGAAATAGATGCCAACATTATATATTCCAGGTGCACATTTCCATGTAAAACATTTCCGATAGAATATTTTCACTTAAAAATGTAGGGAAAAAACATTATACATGATTGTTTATCCTTGTTAAAAAAAATGGACGCCGATATTAACTTATACACAGATTTATGTAAAAACAGAACAGAGCGCATATTCGCGAGTGTGAAAAAATATTAGCAGCAGTAGCCGTTAAAATACATACGCAAATTAGCAAGTGTGCGCGAGCTTGCGTCACGGGGGAAAAAAGAGGATAGCACGTGGTCGAGAAAAAATGGAGAGAAGCAAAGTGTGCGCAGAGGAAGAGGGGCGTGTAAGCACGAGGGTGAGAAAGTGCTGGCTGGCACCAGCGTCACGGGGCGGGGAGACAAAGAAAAAGCACTTGCTAACGTTAAAGGACTTCGTAAATGCAATGAAGTGCGTTGAACTACAAACAAATAAATTTTATTTGCACTAAAAGAAATGCCGAGTAGGATTTTTATTTTCTTTATTCCTTTGTGGCGATACCAGACAGCGTGCGGGTCCGAGAGGTTTGAATTTTAACGACACATATGAAAAGTAACGACCACGTTACAAAAAGGTAAGAACGTTCACAGAAAAAAAAACTTACAGGAGCAGGTACCTTTATTACGCGTGTACGAGAGACAGAGAAAGACAAGAAGATAGGTGAATAGCTGATCTTGCTGCATTTAGTTAAACTGTTCGGGATTGATAGCAAACATCTGTATAATTCTTTTTTTGCTTGAAGTCTAGCCATTCAAGAGACGGAGTTTCTGTTCGGATTTTCCTGGAAATAACTCTGGATCTTAACACATTTTATTACTGTTATTTAAAGTTCGATTACGAACGTGTAAGATCACAAACCTAAAACCTTTAAAAAACGTCGATGATAAGAAGCATTAAAAAATATCCGCTAAATTTTAGACGAGAATTAATGATTTGGATTCTTTGGATTATTCGAACTACTGTTATCATCTTTGTCGAACTTTTTCCACTGCTTCAAACGTAATAGATGTATGGAAACTAAAGCCGTTTTCAGGACTGCCAGCAACCATTGTAAGAAAGTAATAAGGAACGCAAGAGAGTTGTATGCTCAATCTGTTAAGTCCAAAGTAGCTGAGCAGCGGCTTGGTTCCCACCAGTTTTGGCAAATAGCAAACAGAATCCTGAACAGAAACGTGTGCTCCATCCCAACTATTATCAATGGACCTGAGGTAATCTCGTCAGCATCAGACAAAGCCAAACTCTTTGTCAAGAACTTTGCAGCTAATTCTACCCTTTGCGACCAAGACCGCCAACCCCCAATATTTCCTCTTGTATCAGAAAACACGCTATGTGATATACGTATATCTGTACGTGATGTTGCCAAGCTAATCAAAAACCTTGATTCCAGTAAAGCAACTGGCCCTGATGGTATTCCAATTATAGTACTCAAAAAACTTCAACCTGAACTAGCGCCCATACTTACAAAACTGTTTAAACGTTGTCTTAAGGAGAATAGTTTCCCATCTCCCTGGAAAATCTCATCAGTATGCCCTGTATTTAAGAACTCAGGTGATCGCTCATCCCCCTCTCAGTACAGGCCAATAAGTCTCCTGTGCGTCATGAGTAAGTTGCTAGAATCTGTATTAAATACAGAAGTAATCAACCATCTCAACAAAAATAACCTTCTTAGTGACACTCAATATGGTTTCCGTTCTGCTAGATCTACAGCAGATGTCCTTACAGTTATATCGCATAGGATTAGCAAATCTCTCGACGGTGGCAATCTTTCTAGGGCAATTGCTCTTGACATATCTAAAGCCTTTGATAGGGTATGGCATAAAGGTTTACTTCATAAGATAGCTAGCTATGGTATAGCTGGAAAAGTCTTCTCAATTATTAAATCATTTCTTTCAGATAGGTTTATAAGAGTAGTAGTTGAGGGGCAAAAATCAGAAGCTCACAGAATTAATGCCGGTGTCCCTCAGGGATCCATCCTGGGCCCAACTCTTTTCCTGATCTACATTAATGATCTTCCAAATCATATCCTTACATCATTTGTAGACATTTATGCTGACGACACTACCATTTATGGTACCACATCTAAGACAGTAAACGAGCATGTTCTCTCCAATTCTCTCTCCTCTGATCTTGAGCACGTAGTACAATGGGGAAAGGAGTGGCTGGTTACTTTTAATGCATCTAAAACCAAGCTTCTCTCTTTACATCATCAACATTCTAATCCACATTTGTCATCAATTGAAATGAATGGCTCTCGTCTTCAGGAGTCCTCAAGTTTTGACAAGCTTCTGGGCTTGACCATTACTCCTGATCTTAAATGGAACACGTATATCAAATCTGTTGCCAAGGCCGCTGGAAAAATGGTGGGATCTTTCTATCGATCCAGTAGATATCTCACTGCTGATGCTATTCTCTATCTATATAAGAGCCAGGTACGTCCAAGGATGGAATACTGTTGCCACATCTGGGCAGGAGCTGCTAGAAAGGACTTGTCCTGCCTTGATAGAGTTCAAAATAGACTTCGTAGCCTCGTAGGAGATGTCCTTTTCTCCTCCTTGCAACCTCTATCTCACAGAAGAGATGTTGCAAGTTTGTCTCTAATGTATCGTTATTTTCATGGAAAGTGTTCAACTGAGCTTCAATCTATGGTCCCCCCTCGCCAAACTTTCACAAGAAACACTCGTCTAGCTGTAAACACTATCAATAATTTCCCCCACTCTTTATCTGTGCCTAAACCTAAACGTAGATTCCATGAACAAAGCTTCTTTCTTAGAACTGCACGCCTGTGGAATTGTCTTCCGTTTTCCTGCTTTCCGGCTGACTACAATATGGTTTTGTTCAAGTCTAAAGTAAATAAGTTCTTGATGAGCCGTTCCATATAAGTTATTAAATTTACCAAATTTTCATTACTAATGATTACTATATTGACCAACTTCTACTGTACACTCTTTAACCCTTATCCTTGAGTGGCCTCTGGGCCTTGATAATGTGGTGATGTCTTTGTAAAAAAAAAAAAAAAAAAAAAAAAACTTGGAAATCGCTACAAAATTTTTCTCTTCCCTGCAACTTCTCTCCCACAGAAGAGACGTTGACAGCCTGTCTTTGTTTTATCGTTATTTCACTGGCAGGTGATCGTCTGAGCTCCAATCACTGGTCCCCCCTCGCTAAGCTTTCACAAAAAACACCCGTTTAGCTAAAACCAGTCAGTAATTTTCCCCACTCTTTATCTGCGCCTAAATCAAAACGTAGATTCCATGAACAAAGCTTCTTTCATAAAAGTGCACGCCTGTGAAACTCTCTTACATTTACCTGATTTCCACCTGACTACAACTTGGATGTCACCAAGTCCAACATAAACAAATGCCTGATGAACCGCTCCCTTAAGCAAGACACTTTATCAAATCTCCAATACTAACGATTACTACGATACTATCCCATACACGCAATAACACTAATCCCCGAGTGGCTTCCGGGGCTTGATAAATGGCGACCTCCATATAAAATAAAAAAATCTGAACGGATCTTTAATTATTGTAATAAACCTTGCTCTCATTCCGTCAGCCATGACAGTTATTAACCTTGCATCTATTTCCACTTTCATAGTAATGTGGGTTATATTCGCGTAAATATTTAATATCTTCCTTCTATCCTAGTCTCTTAAGCACATTATTATTTAATATTTATATTATTTAATATTTATCTGCTAGATGAGAGTTTCAATTGGAGATGTTGTTAATAAGAAAACTTAAGCAAGGTTAATAACATGATCTCATATCATACGATTTATAAGAAAAAACTGGAGGATGAAAATTAGGGATTACAGAAACCTTGCCAATAACAGTAATGACATAAAGTATAATAGAATTAATAATGAGTTCGAACTTAATAGAAAGGGAAATACGGCCAACACTGATAATAATAGAAGGGAAAAATCACCAAATAATAATAATAATAATAATAATAATAATAATAATAATAATAATAATAATAATAATTCTGATTTCGCTCAGGAACGTCTCTCTGGAAAGGGATGGGATTCATTTCCAGCGGATTTCCCTTAATCCCGGTTTCAAACCAGGAGCTTCAAAGATCAAGGGTTTTCCTAAGGATGCTGGTGGTACCTATAATTGAAGAGGTTTGAAGGCCGCTTAAAACATCGGGGATTTGTAGTTATTTTCAATTGTCCTTATAATAATAATAATAATAATATTAATAATAATAATAATAATAATAATAATAATAATAATAATAATAATAATAAAAAGAACACTAACAACGGGGAAAATAAGGAGAAAGAAGACACTTTTGTCTAACTCTCCAAACAAATATGCCTAAAGATTTTATAATCTTATTGACAATAATTTTAAAGGGCACGTGACACTAAGCAAACTACTTAACAGAAATACAACTGAGGTGTTATACTCTACCATGACAAACATTCAAAATACATTTATATATTCAAGTAAAACTAAAAGCAGGAAACTAAACCTAATTATTATGAAGTAGGAAATCTATAAAATGGAGGGAAAATGCAATTGTAAGAAAAAAAATCCACTGAAAGGTAAATGTGTAAGAACGCTGTCTATAAACATGTTACATTGAGCGCTACATCTGTTTCCTATGTTGGATCAACAATTTACCGTTTGCATTTAGATATAGCAACTGTATTATGCACAGATAAAAATACTGTACCACTAACAACCTATATCTAATGGACTTAAAGGAGAAAATAAATAATACTTGAGCGTATGAACCATTTTAGTTAAAACCAATAAATACACAACTAATAAAAGAGGGAGATGTAAACTATGTATGAGGGAGATACTAACGCATAAGAGCAATATTATAAACAAACGCATTGAGATTATAGAATGGTGCTTGCACAACGTAAATACAAAGACAACAACCTTTATAGTGGAATAATTAATAAATCAAACGACTATATATAGGACAATAATAAGTTAAACAATGAAGAAAATATACATCGATCTAATATATTTGATTAGACATTACAAGGTATATGAAATGAAAATGGAAACAAATAACATTCAAACAAAAATCACTACTATGACACAATAAATAGATATATGATTAGCATCTTACCCTGACATAACATTCATTCTTGAGTGATTAAATACACTGTAATTATACTATTGAAAAGTAAGTGTAGAATATATGTAATTAAGACATATACGATAACGATAGAATTGATATGATAATATAAAATATAACCTATGAAATATTACAAAAATGTAAATACGTCTTGTAGAAAGAAAATCATCTTTAAATTAAATATAATTAGGATGATCAAGTAGAAATTAGAAAATCGTTAGTAAAAATAAATTACCATAGCCAAACATGAAAAAACATCACATTGCAATTAGTATAAATGAAGTAAAAAAGATAAAAAGAATAACTGTACTCAGGAGCAAACAGTGATAAAGCATAATATTAAAATAGCACAATAGTATATGATTATCAACGTAGGCTGTGAAAATATTTAGAGTCTAATTAGAAAATTTATTATCGCAGCACGGATAAAAAAAAAAACAAGCGTAATAGCATTGATTGCTCCCCCCTTATAAGTGAAAGATTAACATATATCATAAGCGCGTTACAACTTAAGTCATTTATAAGTTTTCCTATTAATAAACAATATATTTAAATGAATGTTATTGAATAAATAATCTATATATCTATAAAAGTGAAATAATTTTTCTGTGTGTGTGTCTGTGTGTGTAGGTTTCCCTACCAAACTACTCTGTCAATTTTCGGTCTACAGGCTCGAGATGGTACATAAAGGGTAGTAAGATTTGAGAAAATCTTTTTAATCGGTTGTCGGCTAAAAATTTGGCTATCAAGGGGTCAAAGTTCAACAATTTAGCCTTTGAAAAATCTACCACATTCCTCCTCCAATTTTGGGTTTAAACATTTGAAATTTTAGATGTAGGTTACTTGGACAGGGAGCAAACGTTTTAATTTGAGTTGAGCCCAAAACAATAAATGCGTCAAAATTGGGGTCCAAATTTTTTAAAAGTTGACCTCTACGGTCTCTACCAAATTACTCAGCCAATTTTTGGTCTAAACATTTGGAATTTTACATAAAGTACATTCAGACACAGGGCAAGTTTGTTAATCGATTTTTAGCTAAAAATGTGGCTGCCAAGGGAGAAAAGTTTTTTTTTAAAATTGACCTTTGCGGTCTCTAGCAAACAATTAAGCCAAGTTTCGGTCTAAACATTTGAAATTTTACATAAAGGGTATTCAGACATACAGCAAGCTTTTTACCTAGTTTTTGGGTACAAATTTTGCTTCCAAGTAATCAAAATTGAGATAGTTGACCTTTGCATACTCTACCATATTCCTCCGCCAATTTTGGGTTTAAATACTTGAAATTATAGATGTAGTTTACCTGGACATGAGTTAACCTTATATATATATATATATATATATATATATATATATATATATATATATATATATATATATGTATGTATATATATATATACACATATATATAGATATATATAGATATAGATATATATGTATATGTGTGTGTGTGTATAATGTTATAAACAGTACTTAGGGCCCGAGCAAAGCCGGGTTGCACTGCTAGTTAATAATAAAATCAGAATATAAACATTGTAAATCTATCTTCAACATCATAAAACCATTGCAATAGCAAAACCGGATATGGAAATGACTGTAAGTGTAAACAAAACCGCAACCTCGTTAAATATAAATGCCTAAAAATAAAAACTACTAAAATCTAAATGCTGGAAAAGTATCCAACATCTTTATTGACGAAATAATTATGTTAAAAACTTCGAGTAGTGAAAGAGAACGCTGATAATTATAAATTTGGAATTATATAAAACCTGCTGAGTTTTTGCAGCAAATTACACGCCACTGTCATAAAAATGTAAACAAAACAAGTAGTAACTCGAAAAACCGCATATAAAGGTTAGCGTTTAATTTTGAAAAAAAAAACCTTTGTTCTGACAAATTTCACTAAATCATAACGTAGAAATTTAGATTAATGGATACCAATATATGTAACTCAAAATTGAATTATAATAAATAATTGCAAATCTTAAAACTTGGCTCAGATACTGTAATGTAGAATATAAGCTTATCGGAAAACTGTAAATATTAACACCTAAATGTTTTAGTGTGTAGGAGTGGATGTGCGTATGTATACATGTGTGTCTATGTGCGTGTGATTCTAATTGTTGACATGATTAAATGTGACATTACAGTAAAAGCCTTTGCATTCGATAAAGTGTAAAGATCATTGCTTAAATGAAGCCAGTCAATATCAAGTATGTGGCAGTCACAGAAAACAATCCCATTTACCCTAAAACATTTTACTGAATCGAACTATTTACTCTAATCGAGTATCGGTCTAAGCTCGATCAGATATTATGACAATAATCTCCCAAAGATTATCACTTTTCATTATTTCTAAGACTTCAGCAACTCTAATATTAATCAGCGTTCGACAAAAATTATTCTTTATTTTAATGACGTGAAAATCACACACTCTTTCAATCCCTTTTACTCTGTTATTTCGAGCTATTTTACATAGATTTCCCCATCTATTCTAAACCATATCCACCCGCCTATAGTGGAAAAAAGAGTGAATAATGGCGTAGAAAGAGAGTTGTGTTACACACATCATAGAAATAACAGGGCCGTAACCATGTTATGTAAAACATCAAATAATGATTGGAATAGTGATTAGGGGAATTCAGTCCCATTTAGAGATCGACCTGCTTGTTTTCGGCCCTCATAAAGCCGGAAAACAGTGGACGGTCTATCAGAGAGGGCTGGAAGAGTCTCACTAACATTTTTCTTTTCTTTATTTTTTAATTTTCCCTCTATCGCACACCAATGAAATAAAAGCAACCGATTTATTAACACAATTTTATTATATGTATACATTTAATTTTAAAAAAAACGAATTGATTCAGGAAATCTCAGGTAGGACAACCCCCGGTGTGTTTGCGGTATTGTTGTGAATGATAGCCCTAGCAAGGACTAGCATAGACCAACAAAAGATACAGTGACGAGAAGAACCCAAAATCCCCCCCCCATTTTTGAGTGGCATTGTGCTTAATGTTTTTGCTTTTTTCTATTTTGTCTTTTATACAATTCGAAAAATAAAAGAAAATGTATAACTCAATAGCGACGAAGAGGATGGGGATTTCCTTGCATAATCATATTTAATAGTTATAATTATATTTCATAGTAATAATTATATTTAATAGTAATAATTAAATTTAATAGTAATAATTATATTTAATAGTTATAATTATATTTAATAGTAATGATTATATTAATAGTAATAATTATATTTAATAGTAATAATTATATTTAATAGTAATAATTATATTTAATAGTAGTAGTTATATTTAATAGTAATAATTATATTTAATAATTATAATTATATTTTATAGTAATGATTATATTTAATAGTAATAATTATATTTAATAGTAATAGTTATATTTAATAGTTATAATTATATTTAATAGTAATAATTATTTTTAATAGTAATAGTTATATTTAATAGTAATAGTTATATTTAATAGCAATAATCATATTTAATAGCAATACTTATATTTAATAGTAATAATTTCATTTAATAGTTATAATTATATTTAATAGTATTAATTATATTAAATAGTAATAATTATATTAAATAGTTATAAGTATATTTAATAGTAATAATTACTGTTTAATAGTAATAATTATATTTAATAGTTATAATTATATATAATAGTAATAGTTATATTAAATAGTAATAAATATATATAATAGTAATTATTATATTTAATAGTAATAATTATAGTTAATAGTAATAGTCATATTTAAAAGTAATAATTATATTAAATAGTAATAATTATATTTAATAGTAATACTTATATTTAATAGTAATAATTATATTTAATAGTTATAATTATATTTAATAGTTATAATTATGTTTAATATTAATCATTATATTTGATAGTTATAATTATAGTTAGTAGTAATAATTATAGTTAATAGTAATAATTATATTTAATAGTAATAATTATATTTAATAGTAATAATTATATTTAATAGTAGTAGTTATATATAATAGTAATAATTATATTTAATAGTAATAATTATATTTAGTAGTTATAATTATATTTAATAGTAATCATTATATTTAATAGTAATAATTATATTTAATAGTAATAGTTATATTTTATCGTAATAGTTATATTTAATAGTTATAATTATATTTAATAGTACTAATTATATTTAATAGTAATAATTATATTTAATAGTAACAGTTATATTTAATAGTAATAATTATATTTAATAGTAATAATTATATTTAATAGTAATAATTATATTAAATGGTTATAATAATATTTAATAGTAATAATTATATTTAATAGTAAACATAATATTTAATAATTATAATTATATTTAATAGTAATAATTATATTAAATAGTAATAATTATATTTAATAGTTATAGTTATAGTTAATAATAATAATTATATTTAATAGTAATAATCATATTTAATAGTAATAAGTATATTTAATAGTTATAATTTAATAATTATATTTAATAGTTATAATTATAGTAAATAGTAATAATTATATTTAATAGTAATAATTATATTTTATAGTAATAGTATATTTAATAGTAATAATTATATTTATTAGTAATAGTTATATTTAATAGTTATAATTATATTTAATAGGAATAATTATATTTAATAGTTATTATTATATTTAATAGTAATAATTATATGTAATTGTAATATCTTAACCGGTCAATTGTTGCTTACTTATTGTTGCGGTTCATACGAAATGCCTTTACCCACGTCTTATAACAGTTGAGCAACGCGACTTGCACAGTTATTAATCCTTCTTTACATAATAAACTGTTAGCGAGAAATCAATGATAAGCGGCTGTTGCGATAACGCAAAGTCCCTTAGAGTGTTGAATAGCATAGTATATAGTATATGATCTGCTATTGCAAATCATCTTCTGACGCATTACCTTCTTTCACATTTTTTCATTCATTTGATGTCGCTTCGAAGCTGTAGCGAATATAATTTTCGTTACGCAATTAAAAAATCTAATACATTCGCAAATCTCTTCCTGTACTACATTTTAATGGAAGCGATTTTGTATCTTTCCTATTAAGATAACACGACTTTCATTGATTACCTCATCTTATGGAGTAATATGAGATTTGTTCTTTATCGTGATACAATAGTCACAAAAATAAACTACTCCCAGGCATGACTTCTTTCTTTGGTGGAGTAATATAGCAAGTAATAGGACAATTCTCCTAGCCGTAACTTTCTCATTTGGCAAGCAGTCAATTATCTCATCAGAAGATCATCCCAGAAATTACCTTCTTTTTAAAGAGAGACTGTAGTATATGTTTTATTGTCTTGATAATATCTTCACCAGCATCCCCAATCTTTTACAGAGTCAGGATGTGAAGCAAATATTCCCTTGTCATAAAAACAGAATTTATACTTAACCGCCATTTTTTTAAAATCTTTCTAGACATGATCACCTCCTTTGGTTGAGGTAGTATCTATTCTGTTTTTACAATATTGTTCTCTAAGGTATTATTATTAGAAGTGGGGTGTAATGCGTTTAAAAAAATTATAATACAAAAGTAGAAGATTTATGTCTTCCCTCCTCTTTCTCTTTATTTACCTCTTATTTTCCATTCCCTTCTTTATCCTTATATATATATATATTAACATATATATACACATATATATATATATATATATATATATATATATATATATATATATATATATATACCTTATCTCTCTATCTCGCAAAATATGTGTTACATAGGTGATGCCAGAAAACAAGGGTTAGAAATCTTCTTAACTTCAAGCGTTGTGCGTGGTCGACACGAGAGGCTATTATCACCCACGTCTCGTTCGTTTCTTCTCCCAAGCAACAATCGTACTTTTCTTTTCGTCTCTTTCTTCCCAACTGACAACAGGCCTACGTGAACGAGATAATGTCTGTCGAAATCGAAAAAAACAAAACAAAAGACGTTTCTTAATGTTGCCAAGCTGACAAAGCAAACATTAGCGTTCGTCGTACTTTTTATCGGAATCGTGCCAGGTTATAGTTCTAGCACTTCTCGACAGTGGGCACACGCCAACCGTGGGCACATATTGCTATGATCCTCCACACCAGTATTACTACCTGTTCTGATATTACCTCTGGTTTATTCGACTAATCCATGTTTCCACTTCTTTTTCACGTTAAATATCAAGAGGAAAGATAGCGTAATACAGCACACTGCAATAAAAGCAAGGATGCAAGAAATGAACGCGATAGATATAAACTTGGAAACGTGATGAGTTAATTGCTAATTACAGCTAATTGGAAAAATAAATTAGATGTAAGTTTTTTTAAACATAATTCAATTTCAATACAGAGGAATAATTTAGCATGAATTTGGAGTGATTAACATATATAGTAACAAGAGCAACGAACGTTGATTAACTCTAATCACATAAAACAATTGATATCCTCGAGTGGCCTCTGGTCTTGATGAGTGGTTATGCCTATGTAAAAATAAATATATATATATATGTATATATATATATATATATATATATATAAGTTATTAAGTAAGTGCTACGTTACCCACTAAAAACTTAAACATCAGTTGAACCAAGTGACTGAGAACAAACATCATTCGATTGTGCACATCGATAAAATCAATAGTAACACCATTCACCTGTTTGGTAAGGACAATAAGAGCATTTTGGTGATTCATCATAGCACGAATAAAAAGGGTTAATTAATGGTTTTACGAGGCGAGCTTCGTGATGAAGGAAAACAAAAAGTTAACCATTTTTTGATTTCGCAATTGACATCAGTTTCATTTCAAATCATTATCCAATAAACCTTATTCTAAACGTTTGATTCTTCGTTTCATCTTTAGAGAAAATCAATATGATAAAGCAATCATCAATATCATTGAGCAAATTATTTTAAAGACGTACTTGTTTGTCGAAATTCGTTCAGTACGAAAGTTACTTCCTGATTGTTCCGGGAGTGTCCTGAATGAAAAATATAGCCGATATCCGTCTTATATGAGAATTATAAACACAAATATGTTTTTATATCCTACCTGTGCTTTCGTTCTCGCTCTTTCTGTCTTTCTCTCTCTCTTTATATATATTCCTATCTGTTTTTGTTTGTTTGTTCACAATTTGATTAATATATAAAAAGTGTCCTTACTTTACTCTCTCATTTATTTCTATATATGGTACTATTCTTGCAAACTATATACAATTAAAAGATCATCTCATTTGTATAGTACATTAAGAAAAATCGATTTTATTAAATAGCAGTATCTTAGTTTATGTTTCTAGCGAGAGAATTATTATAAGTGTCTCTTTAAAATTGTTATTTAATAAATTTTAAACAATAATTATATTGAGAACATATTTAATTTAATTTGTTTGGAATTAATATTTCAACATCAATATTTTAAATAAAAGTTTTTTTTAGAGTTATTTGCTCCTTAGCAACTTCCGAACATTTGTTTTGAGTATTCTTTAAACAGCTATACAGAAATCACTAAATTTTACGATGTGACCCAACGTCGTTTAACACCTAAAAAGATAAATGCCCCCTCTAAAGTCTACAATTTACACTTTTATTTTTTTTTCACGTTAATCTCATCGATTAAAAACTTAAATTAAAATTAAAAAAGGTAAATTTTTATGACGTGACCCAGCGTCGTTTAACCCCTAAAAAGACCTACTTTGGAGGGGGTGGGCTAATACATTTAAACAGTCTTTATAAATAATATGAGAGAAGAACTGTTGAAAAAAAAGAAGAAAATTACATTTTAGAGTGGGGATCACTTTTCTATATAAATTCATTGTAAAATGAGCACACACATTTGGCCACAAACCGTTCAACGAGACATGTCATTTCTAGCATTTTTAAAAATTTTAGCGATCGAGGGGGGGGGGGCAAGATATGACAAACACAATTTGTTTTTTGTTTTGTTTTTTTTGTTTTTTTAGAGGGGGGTAGGTAATGGGAATTACATTTGAAACGTGAAATAACGATTAATTTAATTAATTTTTATGAGACCATTCTGTACTTTCACCTAACAATTTTATAAACAAAACGAACCCCAACATCTGACAAATTCAATTTTTTCGAGAGGGGAGGATTACATTAGAAACATAAAATGGCGAAAAATTTCATTTAATTGTTTTTGGAATTAATTTTTGGTAGATCTTCATTTTTTTAGGGCTCTTGGCTAATTTGTTTGTTTTTTGCGATCGAACGGGCGTTCGCTGCTATTTTTATTGAAACAAAAGTTGTAATGATTTATTTGTAATTCTTTTGGGGCGGTCAGTGTTCAATATCCGAAGAAAAGTTACTTCTCCTTGTATCCCTTTTGCCGAAATATCTGGTGGAGAGGTTATCACGTACGTCTTCTTTTTGGGACGATTACATTTACATGTTTTTATACTTTCTTTTTTTTTTTTTGAATTGTTGTGGGGGTATCCACCTTGCCCATTATTAAAATGATTAGTATAGCAGGTGTGTTCCAAACGGAACTTCATGTAAACCCAGGCAACGTCGGGTACCCATGCTGGTATATATATATATATATATATATATATATATGTGTGTGTGTGTGTGTGTGTGTGTGTGTGTGTGTGTGTGTGTGTGTGTGTATTTGTCAGTAAGTCATTATTCAAGCACGTCTGATTGAACATGTCGGAGTTCTTTATTTTTCCGATTTTGTTATATAACTTTTCAATTCCCTGAGCAGCCTTTTTTTCGGCTGACATGTATATTATGGCGCCCAGTAGTTGTTGTTCGGTCATATTCTTCTTAAGAACTTTCTATCGGTACACTCGATCGTGATCAGGAGCGATTCTTATTGTTATCATTTTATTTATTGAGGCTTCGTGTACTTAGTTATAATTAGTTCTAGTTTTTATATATTGGTTATGAAAGTGAGTTCAGGATTGGTAGGCGCGAATTACTTATTTTTAATTTTGATTTTCTTTTTTTTTATGATTATCTGTTTAGTTATTTATTTATTAATATTGTTAAATACGGTAAGTCTATTTGTCCCGATATTAAATCAGATCTGGTTAATAAATGGGACCGTAGTTTTTCGTTCATGTGCATTCTAATAATTTTAGTCTTTGTGTGCAATTGTATCCACCTTTACAACAAAAAAAAAAATATAGAACTAATTATAAATACACTAAGCCTCAATATAGATACTGGCAACAGCAACAATAGCCCCTGACGACGATCGAAAGCGTTTGAGAAGAATATGGCCTAACAACTACTGGGCGCTATAATATACAACATGACAGCCGAAATAAAATGATCACTCGGCGAATTCAAAAGCCATCTAACAAAATCGGAAAAAAGAAGAACTATATATATATATATATATATATATATATATATATATATATATATATATATATAAAGAGGTATATTTGATAAAAAAGCATGGAAAAAGTGCTCAATATCTTAGTAGAGCTGAATATGTTTTTATTATTTCGACCGCGTAGTTTTTTTGTTTTTTGCTTAAATCATTATAAATTGTTTCGATCGAAAGGACAATATTATTATCCTGCCGATCTCTTCAGATAATTCAAGTCAAAATAAAATATTATTAAAACTTACAAATGAGCATTAAAAACCAAGATTTGAAGTGCTGGATAGACAAGGGAGGTGGGAGGAGTGAAAGAGAAAGTAAGGGAAAGGAAATGAGAGGTAGAGGGGCGCGGAAGGAATGTATATCATATGTAGTTAGGAATTATAGTTAAAGATTAAGGACTAGAAAAAAGTGAAAGTTAAACTCAATGGAAAAGAAGAGATAAAGTTGTTTATTAAGAGAGGAAGAAAAGAAAGAGAAAAGTACGGGGTTAGAACGAGAACCTGAAAGAGAAAAATAACGAAAAGGAGTGTATCACATGAATGTCAATCGGGGACAGCAGTAAAATAAGTTGCACGTGCTAATGCCGTGATACATCGGATAGAAAGTCCGTTAGTGACCAAACACTGTGGGGGTGGTGGTGGTGGTGGTGGTGGTAGATAGTGCAAAGATACGCCGAGTGTAAGAATGCGGATAGATACGTCCAATAAGTTTAAGATATTTTATATAAATGAAATCGGTAATGATAATAGATTTATAGTTAGTAAATAATTAGGAAAAGATTATAGCGTAGATAATTATTATATTTACTATTATTATTGATGGAATAAAAGGTAAATTACTATTATAAAAATATTATTGCTTATAGAATAAAAATATAAAGAAAATATATAAAGAAAATCTATATAAAAATATATTTATTCCACATATTTTATATAAAATACAAATATAAAAGTCATAAAAATATTCTCCAATATAAATAAGCAGAAATATAACACACCAAATACTTACCTATTAAATAGAAATTTCGTACCCACCCATGCTAACAACATTACAATTTGTAATACACTAAGCAAATTAGGACTACGACCATACAAACTACATCATTAACTATAGCTCATAAACTGAAGAAAACAAAGCACCCTTCCAGAATCCTAACATCAAGTGCCGGAATATATACCATCCCTGCAATGGCTGCCATCAAATATATGTAGGTGAGCCTTAACGAGATTGGAAAAAAAAAACTTGATAAAAAATTTAAAGATATATAAAAAAAACGGCAATCTCCTGAATTCTCTTTTTGCCGATGTTTCCCACTAAAACCTCTTTAGTTTCACAAAGGCCCAGAACAGTTAATTTAGCACATGATAACCCACTACAACGTAAAGAAAAGAAAGTCATAATTAAAAAAAAAAGGTTAAGAACCATTGATTTAAACCCTTAAACTCCTGGAATCGACGGTAATTATCAAACAAAGAAACGAATTTTACAGTTTATCCTTTATATAAATATATGATATGATATATAATCAAATTGGTGACCAAAGAGCATTATATGGATTTGAAACCTGATGAGTTTCGTTTATACACGTTTTCAATCGCTTTCCTGCTTGTACATAATAAAAAAAATAACAAAATGTGTATATAATTATCTCACTTTTCATAGAGTTTTCCTCTTATTATGGTATATTTCATTTCCTGAGAAAGTCCCCTAGAAAAGGCCACAGGTTTTTCTATCTTTTTCTATAATATCATGCCTGTTTTTTGTTTTCATATATATATATATATATATATATATATATATATATATATATATATATATATATATATATATATATATATGAACAAATATATATACTAAACAAAAACATCAAAATCTTTCTTTCTGTACCGTGTAGTCTTATTGAAGATAATATACTTATAAATATAAACTACCTTTAGTATAATACAAGTATGCAATGTTTTACTTAGTATTCATCGCATATGTTTCTGTCGGTCTACTAGTTATGTAAGTCAGCTCCCGGAACAACATCCTACGGAAACTGATTAACTCCATGTAGAGAGACACAGAAACCGCACTAAGATATACAGTTTTGGCATGCTGCTAGTCCTCTGGAAATTTTACCTGTTCTGTTTAGGTACGATCAACTCGCGCCAAAATTTAAACCCAGCATTTAAGAACAGACGTCGCTTAATCACTGGTAGCCTGTAGAGATCAAAAGGTTATTAGTTGTTAATAAATGGTAAGTAATAATACAATAAAACTTTTATGGGCAGAGAAAGTTACAAAACCGATGAAATTATTTACGAATGAAAGAGCAGGATGGATAAATATGCGCAGCTTGATAGATTTTGCAGAATGTAAGCTTAATGCAAAGGACTGCGCAAAACGCGTGAAACTTCCGCATGATCACATACTTCGAAGAAACGCTAATAAGAAAGCTGTAAATCTGTAGATCCTGGTTTCTTTTTTATTTGTATATTCCCGCAACAGTCTGTTTTGGGAGGCGGAGATCCGGCATTCGGACAACATGACCAGTCCATCTGAGCTGGCGTTGAGCAACAGTAGCGGTGATAGTGGGAATGTCAGCTTCACTCAGGACGCTGGTGTTGGTGCGTCGGTCCTTCCAACTAATTCTGAGGATTTTTCGGAGGCATCTTTGGTGGTACGTCTCCAGGGTTTTTACGTGCCTCCTGTATGTGGTCCAGGTCTCCGATCCATAGAGAAGAGTGGGCAGCAAGACAGCTTTATATACCATGATTTTGGTCTTTGCCAGAAGGTCACGGTTCTCAAATACTCTCTTCCTTAGCCTTGAGAAAGCCCCACTGGCACAGCTGAGACGGTGTTGTATTTCATCATCTATGTTGGCTTTTGATGATAGGATGCTGCCTAGGTATGGGAAGTGGTCCACATTTTCCAGTCTAGCGTTGTCGATGGAGATGTTTGGGGGTGAGACTGGAGTACTGTTTGGTGGTGATTGATGGAGGATTTGGGTTTTTTTTATATTAATTGTTAGTCCTAGCTGTTTGTACGCCCTCGTGAAGGCAACCAGTGTACACTGTAGGTCCTCTTCTGAGAGGGCTACAAGGGCGTTATCGTCTGTATACTGTAGCTCCATAATGGATATGGTGTTCGTTCGACCTTTGGCCCTAAATCTGTTGATGTTAAAAAGTCGCCCGTCAGTTCTGTACATAATCCGAACTCCATGGGGAAGATGTTTGTCCGTGAGATGGAGGATAGCAGTAATGAAGATAGAGAACAGGGTTGGGGCAATGACACATCCCTGTTTCACTCCCGTGTCAACCCTGAAGGGCTCTGTTTCATCTCCACTACTACTGAGGATTGTAGCTGACATATTGTCATGTAGCAGTCTCAGTACCCGAATGTACCTCTCTGGGCATCCAAACCTTGCAAGAACCAGCCAAAGGGCTTGACGGTTCACAGAGTCAAAGGCTTTAGTAAGGTCTATAAAAGCCATGTATAATGGTAAATTTTGCTCCCTGCACTTTTCTTGAAGTTGACGAGCAGTGAAGATCATGTCCATCGTGCCTCTATTTGGTCGAAAGCCACTTTGGGACTCGGGAAGGATGGTTTCTGCAAGGGGTGTAAGCCTGTTGGCCAGAACCCGAGCTGGGGCTTTCCCTGTGGTAGAGAGGATAGAAATGCCCCGGTAGTTCCCACAGTTTGCCTTGTCTCCCTTCTTAAAGATTGAGACAACTAGAGCATTTCTAAGTTGTGCAGGGATTTTCTCTTGTTCCCATATTTTGAGCAGCAGGGCATGGATGTGTCTGAGAAGATCAGGCCCGCCTTTCTTCAGGATTTCTGCTGGGATGCCGTCAGAACCAGCCGCCTTATTGTTTTTCATCTTCCTAATTGCATCCCGCACCTCTTCCAGACTAGGTGGTTCTCCCATGTTCTCAATTATGGGCTGTTGGGGGAGTTTTTCAAGGGCCTCCATCTCTCGAGTGGTGTCCCTGTTCAGAAGATCCTCGTAATGCTCTTTCCATCTATTTGTTATTTCTCCCTTTCCTTTCAGCAGCGTGAGCCCATCCTTAGACCGAAGGGGGGTCAGAGAACGGCACCTGGGGCCGTATACCACTTTTGTGGCTTCAAAGAATCGTCTGGTGTCCCCAGAGTCAGCAAACTGCTGGATCTCCTGAGCCTTCTTCATCCACCAGAGGTTCTTCAGCTTCCTGACTGTCGACTGGACAGCCGCTTTAGCCTTGGCATGGGCAGCTCTTTTAACCTTGCAATTGATGTTATTCTGCCAGGTGATAAAAGTTTGCCTCTTGGTGTCTATAAGCTGTTGGATTTCGGTATCGTTTTCATCGTACCAATCCTGATGTTTCCGCTTTTTCTGCCCTAGGATGCTTATACTGGAGTCCATGATGGCAGAGGACAGCTTGTCCCAGTGCTCTCCAGCGTCATGCGGATACTGCTTGGGCAGGTCCGCGCTAAGAGCCGCCTGGAGGTGTTGTTGGTAGGTGATATCGCCCAGCTGCTCGATGTTGAGCTTTGGTCGGCTCTGTCTTTTTTGCATCCTTTGCTTCCGCATTAAATGGATAGACATGATGGAGCGAATAAGACGGTGGTCGGTCCAACAATTGTCTGTACTGGTCATTGCCCTGGTGTTCAGCACATCACAGCGGTCTTTGGCACGGACAATGACATAGTCAATGAGGTGCCTGATTTTACTTCGAGGGTGCATCCATGATGTTTTGAATGCGTTTTTTTGTCGGAAAGGTGTGTTCGTGATGATCAGGTTATGTTCTGAGCACTTTGTCAGTAGGAGTGTACCATTTGAGTTAATGTTCCCAACTCCTTCTCTTCCAAGCGTTCCTCTCCAGTGCTGATGGTCTCGTCCCACTCTGGCATTGAAGTCCCCAAGTAGCATTATCTTGTCCCCCTTGGGAGCCCCGGATAAAATGGTGTCAAGGTCAGCATAAAAGGTCTCCTTTATTTCATCATGTGCATCAAGTGTTGGAACATACGCACTAATCACAGTAGCCATTTGGCTGCCCGCAAGCATCAGGTGCATGGTCATTAGGCGTTCGGTGATGTTCACAGGGGGCTCATTGAGGTGGCGGATGAGGCTGTTCTTTATAGCAAAGCCCACGCCATGGATACGTGGGTCTTCTGCAGGCCTTCCTTTCCAAAAGAAGGTGTACCCGCCTTTCTCCTCCCTCATCTGCCCGTCGTCAGCCAGTCGGGTTTCAGAGAGCGCAGCTATGTCAATCTGGAACCTCCTTAGCTCTCTTGAGATAATGGCAGTTCTTCTTTCGGGTCGATCACTTGTTCTGTTGTCCATGAGGGTCCTCACATTCCAGGTTCCAAAATATAGGCGTAAGTTTTCTTTCTTTTTCCGACCGCGTGGTGGTGATCCTTCTGGATGCGGTAGTCCAGACGGGTTTTTTGAGGCAGGCTATTTTTAGGGGTACCTTTTCTAACCCCCCTCCCCTACTGGGGTGAGCAGAGTGGATCCTAAACAGGGCTGCTCAGTCATGGATGCAGCTGCCGAAAAACTCTTTCTGCCTCGGTCCGTGAGGTTAGCGACTGAATCTGGCACCCACCGCCTATGTGCCAGGTTGCAGCTAGGAGCTGCCAGACTACACTGTCCTGCTCCCGTCACCACTTCCTGGTCGCCACAGGACTTTTTCTATCCGGGAATTAAGGGAGCGGTCTCTCTGCCTCAGTCCGGGAGCTTAATGACTAAAACTGTCACAAGACTTTTCCATCCATGATGTAGAGTAGGATGTGTTCCCTTTCGGGAGAACGCCTGCGCGTGATGTCTTTTAACGTGGGGAGACTGATGCGCCTGCAGCCACCACACGGCCCCTTGGCAGAGGAGGGCCTGATTCCAATGGCATGGAGAACCACGACGACTGGAGACTCTATTCTGTTGCAGCCTTCATCCGCCTTCAGTGTCGTTGTGTCATTATTGTCATCATCCGCCGCATCAGCCGTTGAGGTCTTTTGGATCACTCTTTGTCTGGAACCTCCCCTTCAACCTTACCGCCATGGGTGGCCCTACCAGGAGCCGAGGCTCCGGACGGCATTGCTCTCAGGTTCATCGGAACACACAAGGTTCTCTACCACGACAAGGTGGCGATCCAGGGAGAACAGGTCTTTTCTACTCTCAGCATGTTGAGGGAAAGCGAGTCCAGGGTGGCCAAAAGATGAGGTATAAGGACAACATCAAAGCAAATCTAAAGCGGTTTCACATGGACCTTGAGACATGGGAGGACGTGGCTGGGAGCAGGTTGGCATGGAGGAGCGCTGTCCATGAAGGTGCTGCGCTTTATAGTAGTGACCTAAATCAAGCTGCTGAGGATAAACGCAAGCACAGAAAGGACAGATTATCAACCAGACACACCCAACCCCACCCCACCACCACTACCTTTATCTGCCCAAATTGCACAAGACAAATTGGGTCTAGGATTGGGCTCTATGCTCACCTGAGGACCCACAGAAGCCACAACGGAGGACAGTCTTACTCGGACACGAGTGACCGCCGATGATGATGATTCCCGCAACATCATTGGTTTACGAACGCACCTGTTAATGCGAGGTTATTAAGTGACACAATGTTGACGCGATTTTTAGAAGCAGAGGAGAGGGGTGAAGGTTTAAGATTCGTTATTACGCCTTGTCTAGACTATAAGTGACCAATCAGAATCTATAGGGTGCCCCAATAAAATGTACACGCTCTTTAAAATATCTCAACTTGCTACATGAGTATGTTATGCCACATTCTGAAGAGATGTTTAGGAATACAGAATGGCACTTCAAGTGTCATCATGACGTAAAATAAAAGCATATCTTGATAGTCACCTGCGAAACAGATAGGTAGGACGAAGAGCGAGTATATAGTACTGCCTACGCTCACAAGATTTGACACCCTACTCATGGATTTTCCTCTTTTTGGGGGACGGGGAATGGGGAGGGTATGTTAAACGCAAGTTTTAAACCACAAAACGAGCTACAATGAATTAACCATTAAAAGAAAATGTGTCAACAAACCAATTGACTGATTAGGAATGTTTTACATTTAATTAGTGAGCGTTGTTAGCTATTCTTGCACTACAATAGCCAACAATATGAACATTTTCAGTAATTAGCTGGTTTCTATAATTGTTCACAGTATGTTGATGTATGAAACTTTTCTTTCTTTAATAAATGTTGTTTTATGGTCATTTAAAGAGTGTATACATTTTATTGGGACAGCCTGTATAAAGTTTAATCTGTTTTTCTTATATATATATATATATATATATATATATATATATATATATATATATATATATATAACACTAAAACAGTCTTGCTTAGCGGTGGAACTGTGCATCTGGTTTCGGTTTACGACTTCCGCTTTACAAGTTCTGGTTCAATAAAAACAAAGCCATAAAATCTTGTTTTTAAATCGACAATTTACGTGATCATCTTTTTTTATTTTATTTCTATTAATAGATTTATACATTTTTTTTTACACTCCTAAAACCGAAAACAATTTTTGGAAATTTGGTTTGCGTTACAAATTAAACAAACACAGCTCCACTAAAGTATTTCACTTTTTTCCATTTAAAATAATAAAATACACGAATAATGTTTTCATAATTTCCTGGTGAATGTTGAAACTAAAATACTAAGTAAATTTTATATTCATGTATGGCACAAAATAGATAAACAAAAATCATATTTGCTTGCATCGCTACGGAGGCAAAGATCAGTTAATGCAATTACAGGTGTAACGACAAATGTCTTTTGCATTTTTTTACATCGGCATTTTTCTAATTTTATTTTTATTTTTTATTGCCAGTTAGAATCGTTCTCAAACAAAAATCATTACATAGGAACATCTAATTTTTGTAAAATATACGATTTTAGAATCCCAAAATACTTAAAATTACTATTTCGATAGCATTGCCATTGAAAGTTGGAATCGTTTCCAAACAAAAAAAAAACACACGTTTTCTAATGTGAAAAACACTGCTTGATCAATTTACATATTAAAAAACAACGATATTTTTTGACCATCTAGCGTAGTTTACTTCCTTAAAAGAAATGGCAGGTGCTCGTCTGAACTCCAATCTCTGGTCCCCCCCTCGCCAATCTTTCACGAAAAACAACCGTCTAGCTGAATCCACCGTGAAAAATTTCCCCCACTCTTTATATGTCCCTAAATCAAAACGTGGATTCCATGAACAAAGCTTCTTTCTTCGAACTGCACGCCTGTGGAACTCTGTTCCGTCTGCCTTCTTCCCACCGGACTACAACTTGGATGTGTTCAAGTCCAATGTTAACAAATTCCTAATGAACCGCCCCTTAAGTAAACACTTCATCAAATATCCACACTAACGTAATGTACTTGCAATAACCTTTATCCCTGAGTGTCTTCCGGGCCTTGATAAGTGATGACCACTGTGTAAAAAAAAAAAGAAATCAAAATCTATTTAAGCTAATAGATTTCAACGACTTTTAAAGATAAAACAAAAGCAAGAATTTGAAGAAAATAATAAATATTTAAAATTTTGGGGTGGAGCATGATTTTCTATATAAATTTAATGTAAAATGAGCACTCACGTTTTGGCAACGTACCGGTAAACGATACATGTAATCGTTAGTATATTTTTTAAAGTTTGGTTGTGGGGAGATGGGGCAAAAGAAGGAACGGGATGGGTGGGGGTGTTCTTTGGATATAAGTTCTAAACATTTTGAAATACGTAGAAACAGTTCAAAACTTGCTGGAGGAGCTTTCTTTTTGCTTTTTGCTTTTTTTTTTTTAAGATTTTCTTTGAAAAAAATCTCACCGTTAAATATTACTTGATTAATTATTATTTCCAGATATTTTCAGGCTGCTAGCACAAACAAATAAATCTAGGGTAGATATGTTTAATGCACACCGCCTTCTTGTATTTTTCCACTTTCGTTTTTTTTTTTTTTTTTTTTTTTCAACGGATTACATCGCTCTTATATAAAAGATCTAAGGGTAATCATGTTAAGACTTTTATTTTCCAATGCATTTTGTATTGTTTTCACTGGTTGCCATGTTTGTTTCGCGCGCGTGCATTCAATTTTTGTGCGTTTATACATTAATTCTGTATAGTCACTTGTACTGTTATACATTAATTCTGTATACTCACTCTTCCATAGCTAGCTATAACATATACTGGCCCAACGGGTAATGGGCAGTCTAGTATAATACTAAAACTCGGTGGACCTTTTATTTCATTGGTATTTTGCTTAAGCATCTGCAAAGAATGTAAATTGCGTAGTAAATTGGATGTGGATAATAGGAGGGAATATGATGAAAAATAAAAAAAAGACAATCGGAAAGAGATAGTAACACTATTGATAAACAACTCTAAAACGTTCTAACATATTAGTAAGTGATGCATGATTAGATAGGGCGAACTAGCCAACTATATAGACAGATTTAAAATAAAATAAATAATTGAAAAACAGCAAAATAATTATGTTCAGCGTTCGACTGGCTGTTGCAAATTTGCCCTGTTTGTTTGTTAAACGAGTCGAACCTCTACATGAAGTTCACGAAGATCATACCACAGGACTGTTAAGTCTTTACGAGGTCCTCCGATTTGGTAGCAATTATTCATTAAATTGTAGAATAGCAGGTGTGTGCTCTCGGCACTGAGAACAGCAAGGATCAATCATTGCATGTTTAGTCGGTTTATCTCAGAGCTCACAATGGCGCTGAAGCAACGTTGCTATTCCATTAATTTGCAATTTGCACATGAGCCGTCTTTGTTTTACACACACACACAGACGCAGGACCGATCGAAGGATAAAAAGACCTCGCTTCAACTTTTCCTAGATTTTTATTAAAGCCTCGTCAGCAAGGTAGATAAGAAATAATCACGTTTCTACTATGGTGAGGAAAGGGTTGAACTTAAATGGGGTCAGCAAATGAAATTATATCGTGTGGTTTTACTATCAGTACTGTCTTACTATGGGTATTGTTTTACTATAGTCATTGTCTTGCTATCAGTATTGTTTTACTATCGGTATTGTGGTTTACTATCGGTATTGTTTTACTATCGGCATTGTCTGGCTAAATAAATATTTTTAGGTATGAGGTTTTAAATAGAAACAATATTTGAAGAACGTAGAAGACGTAATCTTAAATATTGTCGCTGTCTTTATTGACCCCATCACACTATGAAAATACCACCTTCTACGTTTTTGTATTTAGATTATATTTAGAATATGAACATGTGATGTCATTATCAAAATGCTTCATAATAAGCCCAAACATCTCTAACAAAACTAGAATCATTTATTTAATAGTGAGACAGACCCAGCCTTGTCGTATCATAAAATACGTCAAAATATAGTTTCATTCACGAAGACTTCGTATGTATTATTACAGAGTGAATTGTCAATTAAATATTCCGAATATAGTACTAATTTCCAAAGTTACAAAAACCCTTTGGGTGCCATCAGCTAGAATCAAAACAAAAGCATTTAGCGATTCAGCCGCGTTTCATACAGTTAGAGTTATCACCAGATATATAAGAAAGATTTAAAATGAAACCATTTAAACTACCTTTAAATTTGCGTATGCGCAGATATAATACAAATATGTCGGCAAGTGGATATAAACAGTTTGCATTTCAACTTACCTGTATGCGTTATTCATCCATCCAAACAAAGATTTTTACACTTTATTAACCACTCTTGGTATATACGAGGGCCGTTCAATAAGTAATGTCCTTGACACAATTCCCATAGCAGTAGCGCAACGAAACTTGGCACAGTTATTAGTCTTTCTCTACATAGGAATCACCCAGAGTTATGTATTTCTCCCATCGTTTGATGCAACTCTGGAGATCGTTATTGTAGAACACCCAAGGTTGGTCATCCAACCACGACGTGACTTCAGAAATCAAGACTGCATCATCTGGGAAACGCTTTCCTTTCAAAAACAACTTCATGGCTGGGAAGAGGTGAAAGTCAGGGGGTGCAAGGTCAGCAGAGTAGGGAGGATGAGGAGGATTTTCATAACCACACGCCCGTGCTTCTGATCTGGCGACCTGCGAGTTGTGGACCGGAGCGTTGTCCTGCAGGAGGAGGGTACATTTGCTGATCTTGCCCCGACTCTTGATTTTGATAGCTTCCCTTAATTTCCTCAAAAGTGAAGCATAATAGGCTCCGGTAATTTTGGTACCCTTTGCCAGAAAATCTGTCATCACTACGCCATCCTGGTCCCAGAAGACTATGAGCATGACCTTGCCAGCGGAGGGCTGCACCCTTGTCTTCTTTGGAGGTGGTGAGTCCAAGTGTTTCCACTGCGTTGACTGCGCTTTGGTTTCTGGATCATAGTGATGGGCCCAGGTTTCATCCTGTGTAATCAGTCTTTTGAAAAACTTTGACTTATCTTCTTGGCAAATCTCCAAATTCATCCTCGAGCACTCGACGCGTTCTCGCTTCTGGAATTGTGTGAGCAACCTGGGAATCCATCTGACAGACATGACATGTAAATGGTCATGAATGATAGTTTCCACAGACCCTGAACTAATCTAGACATCTTCAGCTATTTGGCGAATAGTAATGCGCCGATATTCCAAAATGGCAGCCTCAATTTCACGGACAGATGCCTCATCAATGGCAGAAGGGGGGCGACCAGGTCTGAGAGCTGTTTCCACTGACCTCCAGCCATGTTTGAATTCACGATGCCAGCGTTTTACAAGGTGATATGATGGAGCATTATCGCCATAAATTTCTTTCATTTCATCAAAAGTCTCCTGTGGTGTGCGTCCTTTCAAATACAAAAACCGGATCACTGCTCGATATTCAACAGGCTCCATTTCACACCTTACTCAGTTTAAACACCTTTAAAACAGAAACCACTATTAGTTCAGAGCGGTAATTTGCCACATAACCCGTAGCGATATAAATCATTGCACATACAACTGGAAATGGTCAGGGGCATTACTTATTGCACGCCCCTCGTAATTACTATTTTCGGTTAATTACAGTGATATGTGACCAGTAGTTTAAGAGTTCATCCAATAAATATGTACACACAGACTGTGTTATCTTAATCTATCATGGTTTATATAAATGTAAGGATGTTTATATGTTCATTCATTTCTGTGTACAGGTTCATTTCTAAATCAATAAACCGATTCTTATGAATTTCGGGGCAACGCCGTTTGAGTTTATAAGTTCTAATGCGGTCTATATTTAATTAAATTTCATTTTATTTACAATTAGCGAAATGAGAGGCGAAACCATTCGAAGCATCACGGATTGTATGAACTTTTAACAAAAGGTATTCTGATACCAATTTAATAATATTCCACAAATATCAATTTTATAAAGCATTTTACAGTGCTTTAAAGTACACTGAAAATTGAAATTTATTAGATTTTCATCAAACTTCTATCTTTCTATCTATCTATCTAGCTAGCTAGATATTATTGGCCCACAAGGCGCTTTCACACAGGTCATTAAAGATTTCATTGAAAACAACGTGTGGTGTTTCCTGGAAGCTGAGTGACAACAAATCTTTCCAGATTTCCCGTACTTTCCATTTCTTTTGATAACATTTGCAAATAAATTTGCATTATCGCAACAGCTGCTTGCCATTGATTTCTCGTTGGCAGCGGCCATTGGTCTTCATTGGAATTTGAGTGAAAATAAGAATCCCAAACGTCCCAATTCTCTTCACACATACGGTGAAACTGTTCAATGCTCACTCCTCGGTTCTTTCTTCCTCCTTGACTCTATTTGGCTATTAGGTCTCATTCTTTTGGGGTGCAGGTATGTGGTAATGGGGGATTGGTTGGGGTTAAAGAGCTTACAGCTATGCAACTTCAATGTTATTGGTTCCATGTAGCGCTTCATGTTTTGTCTCTGTAGCAGTATGTCTGTGTTTTTCTTAATATTTCACTGTTTTCATTCTTGTTGTTCGCTGTATTTTTCCGGTCATTCCTCTGATTCGAATTTCTCCCATTCTTTTTTCAAAGTTTTTTCAGGATCATTCCTAGTGCCGCGACTACTATAGATATTATTTTGATTTTCTTCATCTTCCATATCCCTTTAGGCTCACTAGCTAGCTCTGTGTATTAACTTCGTTTCTCCTTTTCTTTGATATTCACCCTGTGGTTAGCTGGAACAGCAAATTCAACGATTTGACAGGATTTTTCTTTTTTGTTAATTATTACGACATCTGGTCTTCTTGCTTGGATGGGTTTATCAGTTTTTTATGTCCATGTCCCATAGGATTTTGTGATTCTCGTTTTCAAGTACTGTTGCCGGCTTATGTTTGTACCACTTGTCTGTGGGTTCGACATGAAGTTGTTTGCATAATTCCTAGAGTACTGTCCTTCCCACTTGGTTGTGTCTGTTCTTGTATTCCTTTTGGGCCAGTTCGCTGCATTCATTTTCTATATGGTTTATTGTTTCGTCTCTTTGTACATTGTCTATTATTATTATTATTATTATTATTATTATTATTATTATTATTATTATTATTATATAAGAGGAACTTTATCTTTGTGTCTAAGTGCGTAAGTTCGTCCCTATAGACTTGAAAAGGAGTGGGCCGATTTTTATGAAATTTCACAAGTAGGTATTTTATGTGCTTGACAGGGCTCTTAGATAATTTTGTATCGCAATATCTTCGATAAGTATCGATAATCGATGATTGGAATAATCCGATCAAATAATGAACAGGCGATTTTGACCAATGATAACACCTTACACAGCCTAACATTACAAATACATTTAGGAAGTTTTATTACCACACAAGCTGCAACGCCCGACATATAAAATAAACAGTATGTTCTATGATATGACAGGGGTGTGTTCGAAATGAATGTTTCTGTTTAAATCACAATTGAACCATGCTACTTGACTTTTTCATATTAAACTTAAATTCAAGTCATTATCCCCACACAAGCAGAAAGGCTATGCATGTAATATCAACAGTAGGTTCCTTTATATGGCAGGGGGGCTTTAGAAATGCATGTTTCTGTTTAGATCACAATTGAACCATGATACTTTTACATTTTAAGTTTTTATTAAAGCATTATATATACAAAATAATTTTATAAAATCAACAATAGGTTCAGTCCAGTGCAATATAGACTACAGTGTATTGTCGAGGAGGCATGTGAAGCTTTCTCCCGCTGCGACGTTATGGGTCCCCAACTAGTGCAGGCAATCTATTGATTTGATTGAAAAATAGTCGATTTCACCGATTTGGAGTGTGAAACATTTGTTGGTCATCATTCAATCCCGAGCAACGTCGAGCACTCCTGCTAGTTATCAAATATATTTTCAATATATCCTCATTTTCAAAAATACAAATTCTATTTCTAATCAGAGCGTGACGGACTGTCAGAGCGACGGACAAACTAATACAATCAATCATATATAAAATGCCTTGACGCATTCGCAAAACGAAATAAAAAAAAACAACATTTATTTAAGACAGGACGTCCACTTATGAAAATAGATAAGAAATGATTAAATTCTTTGCACTTCAAAATAATTTCCGGCTTTGCTTCTAATATCTCCAACACTTGAATTGGATGTTGCTAAATAAAGATAGCTTCTTACTTTCTAATTATATTGCCTTTTCGCTCCTACTCTTTTATTGTTTCGTATAAAATACGATAAACGTTGTCGATATTTCGTGTTGTTGCTACTGCTGCTGCTGCTGCTGCTGATGATGATGATGATGATGATGATGGCAGTTTTGATACTACTAATACACCTACAACTACTGCAGAATCAAAAATAACAACAACAACTACTACTACTACTACTACTACTGCTGCTGCTGCTGCTGTATAAAAGACACAATCACGTTGATACACTGGTTCTCGCCAGATCACCGAAGTTACGCGACGTTGAGCCTGGACAGTACCAGATGGGTGACGATTTGGGAAGGCGAGGCGCTGTATGTACCGGTTTGGCGGTGGTCGTAACAGCAAAGACTTCAGGGTCTTTCCCCCGTTCTTTTTCTCCTTCGCGGTACGGGTTCGAGCCTGCCTTCCTACTACCACTTTTATTTGGGGGGGGGGCTCAACAGACACTTACAAACACCTGGGAAACGCCGGGCTGAAATGCTAGTAGTTAACTAAAGATGATCATTCCAGAAGAAAACCGAAAAATAGGGAATTAATTAAAATAAATTTTTAAAAGAACATGCAAATTAGCTAGATCTTTTGCTAGTAAATGCAATCCCACAACCCATATATAAGAAATTTTTAAATAAATAGAAAAGAGGGTTTTAATTTGAATATCAATACACACAAAAGAAAAACGAATTTATATGAGTATATATATATATATATATATATATATATATATATAGAGAGAGAGAGAGAGAGAGAGAGAAAGAGACAGATATATAAAAGGAAAAAGATTAAGCGAAATAATACCCGCACGCGTGTGTCTGTGTGCTTGTGTAAAAGTAATGTTAAATGAATAGGAAAACGCATGCAAATGGGGTTACATTCTTAAGGTTGGGACAGATTCTTTATTTATCCTGTCTCTAGAGATTAAAGCGACACCTGTCGGTGAATCTTGTAATTAATTTTATTATGATTTCCCAGTAATCCCCAGACAGGCTGACTCGAAAGTAAAAGGCAACTCCGGTTCGCTAGTCGCGCACGTTCTGCTAACGCACAACTGTATTTTATCATGCCCTTGGCGCCATCAACTTACCTTCAAACGCTTCCTCTCTCGAAAAATGATTCAACATAAGACGTTTTCAAAAATGTCATACTTTGTTTAATTTACCATCACGCGCTTGATATGCCTTTTTTAATGGTATTTTCGAACTTTTCAATGTTAGTTAATACGGAAGAACAATGCGCATTTTAAACGATTTATTACAGATCGAGCTGTCAATAGATACTTTGTTCCTGTCGTAAAATGCCCAAAACATTGATTTTCCTTTTCCTTTGCAAAACTCAGTCATGTTCTGCAAAAAAATGATCGTTTTTAATGGGTTTACTTTATAATTGTTCACATACGAAATTCTGATGCATTAATCAATAATTTTAATTTGAATCTTCAAATTAAATCCTAACTTTCGAGTTGAGTGTTTACAAAAGCACCCAATAAGAATACGTCTTCCATTAACTTGCTTATAATCAGCAATTCACAATGGCCGTCGCAAGTGTTAACATGAAGATGGCGGCGGCCAGCGGAAGCAAATTATTCAACCAAAACCAAACGATTTTTTTATTACATATTTACAAAATAACATCGCACATTTTCGTTTTCATTTTATGTTTTGTACTTTTCTACGATAGACCAAGACTTAACTTATTAATATAAATAAATATGATATTAACGAATATTCGGACAGAGTGGGATTTCTAGAATATTTGTTTACATTTTAAACAATCGATATAGAAAATATTTATGAGAATCCATCATCTGTGTCGGAAACATAACATACAATAAATAAATTTAAATTATTGATCGACAATTTTCATAATTTCAATGCTTTTAAGTAATCTAATTTTGGTAGATTTGTAGACAAACACGCTCTGTTATCCCCCAGCTCTTTGATTTTCTAAGTAAGTAAACGTGTACGCGTCAATATATTAAGAAACTTGGCGGATTCAAAAAAAATATTTTAGAATTTTAGTATGCAGCTCAAATTCGCATACAAATGTAACGTAAAATGACATTTTAATTTTTAACGAATCTAAATAAATATTTTACCACTAACCCTAAGTCCGAGTGGAAAAGGCATAAATGATATGTAATAGCCTAACAAAGTAGAACCTCCTAAAAAAAGGGCGCGCATCGCATAATTTATCTGACAAAGTAAAAAAGACAAATAAAGCTATATGTTCTAAAAAGCTAAAAGGATACAAAAATACGGAATAATTGTATGTTAAATTTATACGGAAAAAAACTGATCTTATATTTAAAATCCTAAATTGTCTTTGATGTTTTTTTCTTACTATCAGGTTTTTCAGAATGTGCACACCTAACTGCCTGTACATAGAATCTCAAATATGTTCTTTAGGAGGGGGGCAAACAGTGTTAACATACAATAATACCCTTGTCAATTAGGTCGTGATATGAACATTGTTTATTCTTAACATACGATGCATTTGTCTATGACAACAGTGTGAAGAGCATTATTGATCAAATTTCCTGCTGATTCTCTCATTTCTGATCCGAATCATGTAATGAAGTGGGAAAAATAAAGAGTTCTAAAATATAGATGTTACTGCTTTCACTAACAATGCTCAGATCCTTTTCTGCAATCACAATTAAAATTTTTGGACTGAATTTCATACGAGATCTAAAATGAAAGTTCAATATAGAATCCATGGCTAAAATTGCTGGAAAAATGGATGGATTTTTTACTTCTCCAAAATTAAAGACTCCTGATGTAATATACTAGCTCCAAAAACTGAGATACATCGAAGCTTTGAGTACTGTTTCCATATCTGGGAAGATGTCGCTTTGAACATTCTTCCATTCCGTGACAGAGTTCAAAATCAATGTAATAATTTAGTGAAAGAAGTGATTTATTCTGTTCTCTACGGCTTCTTTCTCACAGAATAAAAAATCTTACTGGTCTTACTCTACTCCATTTTCATTCACAGGAAAGGTGCTAGACCGGTCTTCGATCTTTGGTTTCTTCTTGTAAGGCATTCATAAAAAGAACATTACTACTTACTACTGCCGCAAGGAATTTTTCTTTTTACATCTGAGTTTTAATAAGCAGATATTTTTCTGAGAATTTTCCATTTGTGAAACATGTTACTAGAAAAATACTTCCCTATGGGTTACAACTATGTCGTCTTCAAGTTCAACGTCAACAGATACAATGTCATGAATAAGTAAATTTTATTCATTTTATTCGTCATGTTCAATCAACACACAGTATTTTGCATTAATTTCACTAGCATTTATCTTGAGCGTAATTTAGCTATGATAAATGGTAACTTATCAGTAGGGCTGTAACAACAGCATATTCTTTTCGTTGTTTTGACTTTTGAGTATAGATCCTATAATATCTTATATGTTTTTATGTAGACGAATGTGGTTCTCGGTTAACTGTATTTAACTGTGTCAGATATATAGCCGAGAATCAAAAGAATGTAAAAGTTGATAAAAAAAATCCCTTACTTGTGTGAAGTAACTCTAAAATGAAGTAACAGGATGACCATGTCTATGTAAATGACATTTCGGTGTCTTCTCGTGTAGAGTTAAAAAGAATACTCCATGAAGACACACAGACATTCTCATTACAAATAAAATGGCTTGTCCTCACAACAGTAAAAAAAAATATGCACACTCAAATTCAAATCACCTATCAAATCTGAGAAGCAATATTAGACAAATTACATCTTCTGTCTTATGGCCCCAAGACACAAAAAAATTTGTAAAATGGTGAAAGGACAGTACTCTACATTTTATATCACCTTCTTAGCAAGGATATTAGTGTATCTGAAGAGTTAGGTGCAGAAAAATTTTGGATTAACTACAGTTGTCCATAAAAAGTTTTTGTCCATTTCACAAAACATTATATTTTTAGCTTCTAATAGGTGGACATTAACAGCAATATAATGATTGATATGTCTTGATCCGCACCATTAATTGGTTTGTCAAATATTATATTACTTAGCTATAAATCACGATACGGTTCAAACTGAACTTAACGCAAATCGCGAGGAAATGTCTTTTTCAGTCCTCTATCCAGATGAGTATTCAAACAAGTTGTTGTTTAAATTATTTTTTTGGCTTGAAAAAGGGAGAGGACAATGAATTCCGTTTTAAACAAGAGTAGCTTTACTTGGAACTGCACTACCTAAACAAGAATTGCTTGCAACAGATATCCATAAATAGTCTCAACATCTCCTATTTCTCCTACGATCATTGCATGTCAGTAAACTAACATAGGATATATATATGTATGTATATATATATATATATATATATATATATATATATATATATATATATATATATATATATATATAATGTACATATCTTTATGCCAGTGGATATTTTCCCTGATCTGACATCGATATTAAAAGCCTACTTTTTCTATTAAAAATATTAAACGAACTACGCAATACGTTCAATAACGGATATGCGAACGACTACATGATGGTTAACTGACTTGCATATTCCTTTGAAAAAAGACCGTTGATAAATAACTTATTACTAAAATTGAAAAAAAAAACAGTTAACCTTATTAGGATAATTCAAATAAAATATTTGATGAGTTGTGATACAACGAAACAGGACCGTATGTCGATGACTGCAAATATATATATATATATATATATATATATATATATATATATATATATATATATATATATATATATACGAAAAGGGTAAAAAAGATTATAGACATACAGTACTGGAATGGTGGATGTATTCAATATTTCGAAAAAAAAACATCTCTTTTACAAAAAGAAAGGTACCAAAAAATTCCTTAAAATAAATAAAAAATATCGTAATCGCGGTTATTTGAAACGTTTGTGTATTTATGCATCAATTCAACACTCGGTCCCTGGCATTGCTATAGCCTTCTTATAGTGTTTCAGATTTATTAACCCACAATGCTTCAGTCAAACTTCTTTTCCTTTATATATATATATATATATATATATATATATATATATATATGGGTGTGTGTATGTGTGTTTGTGAGTGTGCGCGTGTGTCTATGTGTTTTGTATATAATCATATATTTAAATATACACTGCTTATATTCATGGCTAGCATAGAGCTGAGCGGTTCCCGTTGGTAAATACGCATAATTATTATTTATTATTGATGCAGGTTTGTTATATATTACTATAGAACTAATTCTATATTGACTATTATTCAATCTGTCGTAATGATTTCAAAAGTTATAAAAATATCTGACTTGGTTACCATCCAGTAGAATGAAAATCAGAACGTTCAGTGCTCCATCCTTTGTCATTATCTATCTTTCAAGCTTCGTTACCGTCTGATCTGCTAACAAATGGGTAGGAAAGGTTAAGAATTAAGTGAGTTTGAGCTATGAACCTTTAAGTTTCTCATGCTCAAAAGTAACAACAGGGGAAATTTTTTGTCAATTTCGCCTGCCCAAGACAACACTTGAATTCGATTGTAACCTCTCAGCTATATTATGTTAGACAGCTTAAAATCAAATGGAAAATTTACTACAGGTCCTCATAAGCTATTCAACAATTTTCAACTCTGAAGACTACATATGCAGAGCGGCGTTTGGTAGAGATTTTTCGCGCACACACCGATAAGGTCACACACACACACACACACAACACACACACACACACACACACATATATATATCAGTGTGTTGGAAGGTTTTCATCTAAAATTCTACGAAATCATTTAGAGTGTAAATACTATGTATAAAAAGAAGATAGCGCAATATTGAATAAAAACCATACGATTAATAAGTCATTAATCAACGCTCATTTTTTAAGCAATGTGTAAATGAGTTAACTTTCATGTAGTCACTTGCATATCTATGACTGTGTCTATAACGAAGTTCGTTTTAATAATTCTTGAATACAAAAAGTAGTATCTGGCCTTCAGGCTAATATTACGATGAAGTTAATTTGCCAATGGAGGGGGGAAACCCTTCTATACTAAGGTAATTTTTATTTATGCTTACTTCAGAAGTGTCCCTTTTTGGGGAGCTTGTTTACACATACATTAAGAATGACCTTGTGTCACATATTTTTTTATTACATTTTCACCCAAAACAAGGCACATTGCAACTTTGAGAGGGCTACTATCAGGGACATAAGCTACAGGGGTAGTATGTGGGGAGTTGGGCAGCAAGATATCAGTTTATGTTACACTTGAACTTCTGCAAGTCAGTACAGTTGGGGAAGCAGGAATCCGGAAAGGAGTTCCAAAGTCTAGCTCTCTTACATCTAGGGATTTCAACTGTTAAGGGGTGGGATTTTGCTGCTTGTCGGGTTTGTCGGGGGTATTTACGTCGAGGGGGTACAAGTGCTTGCAGTGGGTTGGAGAATTTACCGTTAAAGTACTTGTAGAACATGCAGAGGGATGCTACATTTCATCCATATTGCTTTCGTGGGGAATACAGTAAATAAGACTTGTAAAGTAGGCTTTAAATATCAATGACAGAGCTAGGAAAACTCACCTTTATAAATAATAAGACTAGACCTTACAAATATGTAATTCTGTAGAAATGGTTTGCTGCAAATACATTAGTGAAACATTTATCTATAGAACAGGCTATTATTAACAAATCAGTTTCCATTATTAAGCAAAACGAAAGATATTTATATCTATTTCACTTCCCGCCATTTCCTAATCTAAACATATAAATGGTATTAAAACATGTTGAAATATTTTTCATGTTTTTTGACGTGTTCATCGATAATCGATAATAAACAAAATCTTATGCGCAATAAACATTGTTATTTTATTATTTAAATAACTCATATAGAAAAAAACTCAACGAAATATGACCGTAAGGTATTTAAATATGTTTTTTCTCTCGATTGATTTTGTGTTTGTAATCGAATTTGTCAGTAGATTGTTTATCAAAAAATATCAAAGCAATAAACTTTTCGTTCGATTTATATATTGATCATTTGTCTTCTAAAGCGAGAAAAATTGTTTTTCTTTCCGATTCAAAGATTTGTAGAGGTATAAAACAAATAAAAATAGGCATGGCGTGAGTGTTAAACCTTACCTTAAGAGGGTAAGAAAATGTGCATTTTAAACAGAAGTACACACAAGCGCTCATCCTCCGCACAGAAACGCTATATATTGCCTCTGAGATGGGTATATATGCTGATGACACTACACTCTATGGCAGACACGACAGGAAGACGAATGAACACATTTCTAAAGAAATGGCAGAAACACTAGAGGAAGACCTCCAATCTGTAGTGGAATGGGGACAAAAGTGGTTGGTCGCGTTCAATGCTGCCAAGACTAAACTAGTTTCATTCAATAATTACAAGAAACCCTCTCTACCACCAATAGCAATGGCCAACGACCCTTTATCTGAGAGTCCATCTTTCAAACTCCTTGGCCTAACGTTCACAGGAAACATGAGTTGGAACAATTACATTGAAGGCATTGCCAGGGCCGCTGCAAGAAAGGTAGGCTCTCTCTACCGTGCTAGAAAACTACTAACACCCGAAAGTATCCTGTACCTCTATAAGGCCACCATTCGCCCATGTATGGAGTATTGCTGCCACATCTGGGCTGGTGCATCTGCTACTAGTCTCTCGCTCCTTGACAAGGTTCAAAAGAGAGTCGCAAATCTGATAGGCCCTGAACTGGCATCTAAGCTTCAGCCTCTGTCCCATCGACGAAATGTTGCATCCCTCTGCCTGTTCTACAAGTATTTTAGTGGTGAATGCTCTGATGAACTGCAATCACTTGTGCCCCCACGACGCGAGCACCCTCGACAAACCCGACAGGCTACTAGATCCCACCCCCACACTGTAGAGGTCCCTAGATGTAAAAGATCTTTTTACTCCAATAGTTTCTTCCCCAGAACCGCAAGACTCTGGAATTCCATTCCAGGTCCCTGCTTCCCCAACAGTACTGACGTGCAGAAGTTCAAGTGTAACGTGAACCGACACCTTGCTGCCCAAATCCCTACATAGTACCCCAGTAGTTGTTGCCCCTGATAGTAGCCCCCTACACCAAAGTGGCAATTTGCCTTGTTTGGGGTGAAAATGTAATAAAAAAATATATATATATATATATATATATATATATATATATAGTTATATATATATATAGTTATAAAATATATATGGCAATTAAGCTACATAGAATATTCCTCGTTTCATCCACGCAAGGATTCATCAGGCTTATGCATGAGCCAGATGAATCCTAGCGTTGATGAAACGCGGAATATTCTGTGTAGCTTAATTGCCATATATATTTTATAACTTACTACCTAGCTTTACCTACGTATTGAAACACTGTTGAAGTAAATACTTAAAGTTTACGCATAAATGTTTACTTTCGTATATTAATTCATGTGATTAAATGAAGTAGCCATATATATATATATATATATATATATATATATATATATATATATATATATATATATATACTAGCAGAAGTGCCCGTCTTTGACTGGGTTCAAAAACAGCCTACAGGAAATGGACTGTGATTGATGAAAGTATGATAGGTTATGAAAAGTAGGGGGTTGTAAAGAGATAGGTTTTGATACTAAAAAAACATTACCCCAAGCAAAATATGATGAAAGTAAAGATAAGTTTCGCGAAAATATATTTTTTATATCAACTTTGTTTCCATTCGTAGCCAAGAGTGACCAACAAAATTATGTTTCCTTACAAAGAGAAAATGTTATATATATATATATATATATATATATATATATATATATATATATATATATATATATATATATATATATATAAGAAATAAATGTTAAATTAATGTCAAGAAAAGTTACTTTTATGGTAGAAAAGTTCATTGGTTTGTATTTTTTAGTAGTTTGTAAAAAAAAAATTTAAATTCACGAACCGGTCACAAAAATCAAAATGGCAGCGACTTTGAAATGGAGAGCCCCGTTTTTAATTTGAAGGAGGGGCACCTGAGCATTCTGTGTTAACAATTTAAGAGAGTTCTGTCAACGTAAGAATATTTATAAACATATTTTAATATTTTCTGTTATTTTTTTCTTGTGGAATATTATATTAGATTATGGCATGTGTAGTTTATATAAAAATTCATTTAAGTAGTTATCACCTCAAATTTCGTGTTAATTTTCGGTTTGCTTTATTAGAACAATGAAATTATTTCAATTCATGTATATGAGCATAATTTACATTTTTAACATCGATGAAAAACATTATTAATGAGAAATTACTTTATGACTAGCTGACCCGTGTCTCAGCATTGACTGGGAATGTAGATTAGCTGATGCATTTCATACTTTTAAAATTATTATCTACTTGTTATATAACGCGACTCACATCACACAATGTAAACAACCAGATACGCATGATTTTCTGTAGACTTTTGTCGCTGTTACATATGAGCAACTTAATTTTTGAAAAGAGGTAGAATATGTGTACGCATTTATGCGTAATAAATAATTAATGAAATAATTATAGTTACATCTAAATGAAATACTTAATGATAATACAAAATATAGTTGATTATTATTATAAAAATGGTTTTATAATAATCACATAAATTCCGACTTGCATTCCAAAAATGATTTAAGAATCACAGCGAACCTACAAAAACATCAAAATACTTAAATTAATGAAAGTCGAAACTTCTCAAACTCGACATACTGTATTTAGTAAATGGAAAAATTAGAAAATAAGAAAACAACAAATAGGTTGCATCACACTAAAGAAGAAAGAAAAAATATGGAAAAGAATAACAATAACGATAACAATACATATTTTTCATCTTTTTCATTTTTATTTATTTCTTTTTTCTTCTAGTTTCGTTGTTCTTCTTCTGTTTCCTATTTTCTTCCTACGCTTTTTTATTTATTTTTTATTCGTTTTCTTTTTTCCATTCTTATTTCCTTCCTTTTCATCTTTATTTCTTTTTTCCTATCTTTTTCATTTATAAACTTTTAATGTTATTCTTGTCTTTTCTCTTTTTTCCCCACTGTGTGTATTATTTACATTTATTTTTTTCTTCTTCATTCTCTTTTTTTTCTTCATCATCATCGCCATTTTTTTATCATCATTGCCATTTTCCAATAAAGAGTAATTATAGGTGAGATAATCTCAAATGTCTAGAGAGTAAAATATATCATGAAAATAATAACAGCGTCACAATGTAATAGCATTAACAATTTTAATGCTACTTTCTGCATTGCCTTAACGTAATGAGCTCAGCAGCTTCATATAAGTTTCAACGTCTTAATCTTATCGGTGATGCAATCTTTTAGGATCCTTCTTCAGGGTAATCTGGGAATGTATTGACGACTATTAACAACATATATTATAACGTATTACTTTATTAATTCAACAAACAATTAACACTCGCTTTGTTGCGGCAGATTTTAATACTTGGTGACTCAATAAAATAGAACTTACAAATTATTTTTATCTATCCTCTTTCAGAATATAATACTAATCATTGTGTTGCAATTTGTTGATATAATAAAAAGGGTATGATTAAAGAAACTCAGAACTTTTTACTTATAGACACTGGCGATAGGAACTGACCAATCAAATGGAGCCATTTTCTGCTGGCAAACAATCAGAAACCGGAATCGCTCCATAAAAATATTGTAATCTTTTTTGTGTTCACAGTGGAAATATCCTTGCTCTTTGTCTGCAAAATTTTAAATTTCAAGGCTTATACAGCTACCCAGCAAAAATCTTTTCCATCTCCAAGACTTTTACAGATATGATACTCATTAGCAATTCCGAAAGTAAACATGGTTTTCCTTTCAAAATATTGTACACAACATGCTGGGAAACATTTTCCCCCAACATGTTCTGCGCAATCAAGGAAAAAGCTTTCTGCGTGGCGGCCTATTTTACCTAAAAATAATACACTGTATTACAAGTTAGAGAAAGTTTCAATGTTGTTCTGCGGCATCAACAAAAAAAAAAAAGATTGGACGATAACTCAAGTATAATGTGTACAAAAACAACCCTTAAATGTATTAAAGGCAGCAACAAATAAAAAAATCCCAAAAGAGGAATATGTTAGAGCGATTGACAAGTTTATTTCCAACGTAGCTGTGCCCATTTGGAGCATATTTTAGATAACTTATAATTTATTGTTCATAAGCCCAATATTCTACGCGGTAATCAGATTTTTTTTTGTTTGTTTGTATTATCTTACTTCAGTCGAAGTTCTCAGAAATCAAGGGGGCCCTTCCTGGGGCTAATACTTGATCTCTATATGATACACACACACACCCATATAATATATAATTAACTAGCTCTACCTACTTATTGAGCACACATATGTATATAATATATAATTAACTAGCTCTACCTACGTATTGAGCACTTTTGAAGTAAATACTTTAAGTTTACGCTTAAATTTATACTTTTGTATATTAATTTTATGAGTAAATGAAGTAGTTATATATGCATATATATATATATATATATTCGAATAGTCTACTTAAGTTATCATTTACATCTCAAACACTGAGTTAGTAAAGAAGTTGGCAGCCTAATTTTCCTCTTCCCAATTAATAATTTAAATATGTTATAGTATATCTTTCTCGTAGTTTCGTTGTTTTATATGATTTCAGGACAATAATTCATCTAACCATACCATTCCTCGTAAAAGCCAATGTGATTATTCATTCCGAGGAGACTTTTGGGGGCTGTAAATACTATGTGATTTTGAATATTTATTAAGGGTTCACTTTTAGGGAAAAAAATATCCTAATGCCAGGTTTTCATGACAAACACATTGTACAGAGAGCCCTTAGACACCCGAGGATATTGTTTGTAGGTATTTAAGTTTACTCTTAGACAGTCAAGTTCTGAAAATTGTTTAACATTACATATATTAAAACTATTAAAACATTTTTTGCTGTTATCACATTCTGTACGGTTCGGAGGACTGTGCGCCTTTTATATTCGCTAATATGATGACCATGCTAAATAATTGAACGACTTGTTTTATTTTTATAACTGTATCATTGCTCCCTTGCATTCTGTAATAGATTCAAACAGTGATAAACAATAAAAACATAATAATAATAAAGCAAAAGAAAAAGTGACGTCACCGGCAACACGTTAGATAAATTATCCTCATCTATTTCAGCTTTGTCTTCAGCGAAAGTAGACCATCTGATTGCAGCTGACGCCAGGTTGACAAAATTCGCTTCTGTTACATAAATAGGCAATAATACCACGGTTCATTAATTTTTTATGCCTCAGAAAAATGATAATAAACAAAGCAAGTTAAAGGTTTTGTTTTATATAAAACGCAACTTGCCAACAACGACGTTTTCACAAAATAAATACGACTGGCATTTTAAGAAAAATCATGGTAACCTACATAACTGTCTTCCCGTAAGTTCCGCTTCTATTTCACAAGATTTAAATAAGAAAAACAAACAAGGCAGTAATGCATTCGTTTTAATGAGCAACACAGTAATGCATTCGTTGTAATGAGCAGCCATTTTTTAATATCCCTATCTTTACCGCAATCAACTCTCATTTGGTTTTCGCAGGTGCCTAAAACCAACAACAAAACGTGCAAAAAAGTTAGCTGTTTTCCACGTGTGAACGGACCTGTTACGTAACATATCCACATTCTGAACTCAGCACTACTTTATTACAGATGAAAGCCTGCGTACAATGCTTTAGGATTAATTGTTAAAGATGCATTGAATCATAATAAAGACTGTTTCTATTTAATGCCTCATCAAAAAAGTTGGCACAAGGTCAATTTTTTAACATCGGGAAAATCTAGCTCCCCTCCAAAATGAGCACACTAGAGTGGAATAAAATTAAAATTGCCTCAGTCTAGAAGGACATCTATGTTATTGACAGGTATCCTATTCTGCCGTTTTAGCAACTCCTTTACGGTCAAAATAGAGGGTAATGCTGCAAGTGAATTAAACCACGACTACCGAGAAAGTAGGCCAGTGAACATGACAGCGTGACGTCATTTCCTGATCAACTTGTGGGTATAGAAAGTGTCCGGTGTTCAATCCATTGGTCACGCTAAGAGGCATAAAAAAACATGGCTGTGTTACCGAGCGTCCATGTATGTTCTTCTAAAGAGAATGAACAATTCTCCATTTGGATAATTATTATAATTGCACATTGGGATAATTTTAATCTAATAAAATATAGTAAGTGAACTCGTTTTTAAAATTTAATTTCTATTGGAGAACGTCGAATATATATATATATATATATATATATATATATATATATATATATATATATATATATATATATACTGCAAAACAAACAATTTTTATATAATATTTTTCAGTCCGTTCTTTTAATAATAAATAACACTTTTCACTGAGTATTTCCAAATATTTTAAAGTTTTTTTTGTTTTGTTTTTTTACAATCGATGACTTAGCAATATTTTAGCACCGGGTGTAATGTATTTCTTTGAAATATATTTCAAACTTCGAGCTTTTGATTTATATAACATTTTAACTGTAAATAATTTACATGACTTAAACGGGAAATGAAATAAGAATTTTTTTCTCGCCCGAGAATAACACAAATTAATTAAAAATTCATTAACTAATCAGTTTTAATTAGTTTTGATATGAATTAAAAATAAAAATAAATATTTTCTTGTTTTATCTTATGAATAGATGTTGTTAGCACCGTGCTGAACTATTATTTAGAAAGCTATTTTTAACGAAAGAAAGCTTTCTAACTATTTTGCACTTTCACCTAACAATTTAATGAAAAAAGGGGGTTGTTTTATTATGCACATAGATTTGAAAAAGTTGTCAAAAAACAAATAAACAAATATATAAACAAATAAATGTTATCAAAGGCAAGATAAATTAATTTTCTATCTAACTGGATAAGTTTTAGTGTTTTTATTTAATGAAAAATGATTATTCTGTTCGAAAATCATAGTGTTTATCGATATATTTGAAAAAGACAAATGGCGGCGAGCTCGCTGTTGAATACGTTTGGTTTGGGAAAATAAGTTCAAACCAAAAATCTATACAAAATACAGTTAGAAACTCACTCATTATGTGTTACCGTGGCATAGGCTGACATATATTGAATGTGTTCCTAATATTATTTTGCAATAATATTACATTTTTATGGTATTTTTTTGGGGGGGGTACTATACACAGATTCTAAAAACTATAAAAACATGTTGCATTAAATAAAAACACTAAAAAATATCCAGTTTTGTAGAAAATTTACTTATCTTGCCTTTGATAACATTTATTTGTTATATATTTGTTTTTTGACACTGTTTCGAATCTATGTGTACAGTAATACAAACTCAACATTTAATTTAACTTGGAAATACTATTTAAGATACACGTGCGTAGACTGCACAAGCACCCTTATTATTATCATAATAATAATAAAAACCTGGTGTACATGACATCGGATGGCGCCACACTAACTGGTTGTGAAGGGGCAGGGAGGATGGAAAGACAGAGGTGGGAGAGTATTAACAAAGTCTCCACTGGAAGTGTGTAGGTCAAATCTGGTACCTTGGGAAGGCATTTAATCACCCAAATCCTAGGAAACAGGAATGGGCAATGCCAACGAGAAATCAGTGACAACGGCTGTTGCGATAACATGCACTCATCTGCACAAGTGTTCAAGAGGTGGAGAACACTGGAAATTTGGGGAGACTTGTTGTCATTTGGTCTCCAGGGAACACCACATGTTACTGACGGTGAGCGACCACTGATGATGGTCTGTTAGACAACTCCTAATGAGCGAAATAATAATAATAATAATAATAATAATAATAATAATAATAATAATAATAATGTCCCTTTCCAAATTCACCACGCCCCTGATTTGATATCGTAGATGTTTACTATATTTTCTTAGATTTTAACCAATGTTAACATCATGGTATGATGGTCTTTTAGTAGTTATGTGAACTTCATTTTCGTATTCTGCACTGATTTGAAGATGAAGACTATAGCGGAGTATAGGATTCCTAACCATGTAAATACGTTACACATTTTGATGAAAAACATGATAAAAATGGACATAGAAGAACAGAAAACCAAAACTTTAAATATAATTTCTGTATTTAAAGTAATAGTTATCTAAATATTCCAGTATATAATCTTGTGGGGAAATTCAGCTTCCCAATAAGGGGTAGTCTGGATAGGAACAAAAATAATCTGTCATGAAAGATTTCTCCTTCAAGGTGAAGTGTAGTATCAAAACAGATACTACACTGTGATCTTGTTCCGAAGGCCAAAAAATGTTCGTGTTTAATGTTTCTTTAATTGTTTGTTCCCTAAATTCATAATTCAGTTTTATCGTTATTAGATTGTATATTGCTTTAAAATTACGGAATTTTACATATTTACATTTTATATTGAATAAAGTTCAGTTTCATTATTAATTGAATTAAATTCCTTTTTTTTTTTTACATGTTTTAAATCTTTTTAAAAATGCCCCCATATAGTATCCGACAATGATAATTTGACAAATCTTACCTACACTGGCAGCAGGCATTTTTAAGTTAACAGGCCTTCTATATCTCGGTGGTCGTGATTAGTTTTTTTTTTATTTTATTAGTTTTAAGTGATGCCATATCAAAGACATGCGGTGATTTAGTCACTTGTATAATATTCGAAAACGAAGCTTGTGTCCTTTACTGGGCGTGGAGTTGAGTAGATGTGTTAAACCAAGATCCACATTTTTATGTTTTTAAACAGCGCTAATTTGCTTCTGGGTACAGTTTTCATAGGACGCTCAAAAAAATTGTTATTAATATTTATTAGATATATGTTTTTTAAATCTTCTTTAATTTATTATAATGAAGATTTTTTTTTAAATATAGCCAATAAATTTTAATAACAAAACAAACATCATCCCTAGTTACCTACAGATTTTACTAATCACATCTTACTGCGATTCTAAGCTCTATCTGAGGTCCTGGTCTCTTTCGCCATCTTGAATATACTCTTGTTTTCTTTTTGAAAAGAGGAGGTATTCCTCCCGAAATAAATCCTAGTTCCATACCACCAACGGACTTTATATACACCGGACATACCAATAACTTCGTTGCAAATTAATTATGTAATGAGGAGAGGAGTGATAAATGAATAAATAGTTAAACATTTCTCTACTCGAACCCGTCTTTTTTTTCTTTCTTTTCTCTTGTGATTCCGGTCCTTTCTGCATTGCTCTTGGCTTTTAAAACTTCCATATATTTCTTTATCAGCAATTATTCAAGCAACCTACCATTTACTTTTATATATATATATATATATATATATATATATATATATATATATATATGTATATATATATATATATATATATATATTAGCAAAAGTACCCGTCGTTGACTGGGTTCAAAAACATCCTACAGAAAATGGACTCTGATTTATGGAAGTATGATAGGTTATGAAAAGGAAGGGCTGTAAAGAAATAGCTTCGAATTTAGGGGTATCAAAACCAAGGCAAAATATGATGAAAGTAAGAAATAAAATAGATAAACCCCATAATTTATTATACCATACCTGTTCACACTAAAACACTTATCACAATATTCTTAGGATCTATATTAAAACACCATGTTAAACTTTGTGACATATTTCCATTCTATGGGGGTCAGGTGCGAACGAACACCCCATAATTTTATTATACTATATTTCTTCAAACTGAAACATAATTATCAAAGTATACTTACGCAGATAGATATGAAAAGTCTTTATTAAAGTTTGTGCCTATTTCCATTCTATGGAGGTCAGGATCGAACGCAGACCCCACAATTTTATTATACCATCCCTATTTAAGTTAAAACATACTTATCAAAGTATTCTTATGTACATCTATATCAAAAACACTTTTAAACGGTTTTCTTTTCATTTTGGATTTTTTTTATTTCCATACTTTGTGGACCAGGTGCAAACGCAGACCCCACAATTTTAATGAACCATTGTTCTGCCAAATCAAACATACCCATTCCTGTGTCTCGATACATCTTCTATCATTATATGTAATCAGTTTTAAAAAATAGTCTACCATATAGGAGCCTATTCGTGACCAGACACACACACACACATACACACAGACATTCAGCTTTATATTATAGATATACATACATAAACTGTGTCAATAGCTTCATTGCAAATGAGTAAAATATCAATTTTTAACTAAATTTATGTCATGTTAGTTATTTTCTAAAATGTTATTTAGATTCATGCGATATGCACAAAGTTATGACATTTTATTTTTTATCAAGGCATTTCAAGTTATGACATTTTATTTTTTATCAAGGCATTTCCACTGTCCATCGCTTTATTGCAGGTTTCTTAAAATGTTATATTAGGGCAAAAATACAATGTCTAATCATGAAAACCTTACTTTTTATTTTATTTTTCTGTTAAAGAATAATAAACAAAAGCACATCCTAGGTGCTAATCCTCAAGTAAATTAATTATTTATCGCCATATCCACCATTTTTGAACTAATTTTTAAAAAAAACTTTTGTCCACCGATGAAGTCTTTTGTTTGATCTGAAAGGGAGTTATGGTTCTGGCGACGTCAACTACTTTCCTCCACAGGGCATCCTTTGAAGTAAATTGCTCTCCTCCCTCATAAACCTCTCTTTTCAATATTGACCAAAGATGTTAAATGGAGGTAAGATCCAGAGAACACGGTTGCCGGCTCAGGAGTGTTTCTCCAAAGAAGTCCATCGATTCGGGGCAGGCTGCAGTCGCCCTAGCAGAATAGGATGGTGCATTGTCATGCATAAAAATCATCTAAAAGCGACGTTAAAATGGTAGGACATCTAGGCATGATTACAAGGTTTATCAAAAACGCCGTGTACGCATTGCTGGTAGGTTTTACACCCTCTGGAACTCAGAATGGTCCAACCAACTTATCCCCAATGATTACTGCCCAAAACATTATGCCTGCACCTCATTGTTGGCGATGAACTCGGTAATGGGTGGGATTTACATTCGAGTTCCAAACTTTGGCCCATCCATCCGGGCCCCTAAGAGTAACACGGGTCTCATCTGTAAATAAGACCCGTTAGGAATCCATTTTCATGTAATTCTGTGCCCAAGCCATTCGTTTTCCCCTATGTTGTTTGCTCAATGGAGGTCTTGGAATAGTTTTGATGTTCCTTGCCATCTCATTCAACACATTACATCGGGCCTGCCTGGATCTTGGAGCAATTCCAGCTCTTGCAAAAATGGAAGCACTGGTGCTGTTTGGGTTTCAGTTGACACCCTACGAATTGTCCGAATATTACAATGTGAAAGGTCTCTCCTGGTGCTCTTATTATTTCTGGATTTGATGTTGGGGTTGTTCACACATGAAGCCAAAGTTCTTGGATCCCTTTCCAGCTGCATAGCTAAATCTTTGATGAACAATCCTTTCCTTTTCGATAACCGTTAATCGCCCCTTTTTTGGTATTTTTAAAAGATATGCAATAAAGTGATATACACTATAAATTACTTGATAATAAATAAAATGTCATAATTCCGTGAATATCACATGGATTTGAATAAAATTTTGGGAAATAACTAACCTTGAAACAGTCATTTGATGATACAATTTTTATTTTATTTTTTGTGGCGTATATTTAGTGAAATATTGATATTTTACTAATCTGCAATGAAGCAATTGACGCAGTTGATATATATATATATATATATGTATATACACACATATATATATACGTGGATCCATATCTATTAGACACAACTGATGTCTTTAAATGCACATGTAGTATGTCTGTATGTAACGGCATTATCGTTTAGTGTGTGTGTATATAATCCTTACAATGTACCTACCAATATACTGCGTCGGATTTGTGTGTATGCACCTTGTTCAATAGACGTGTAAACACAGAGAAAATGTGTCTCTTGGAATGTATGTATACTTCCGTTCGTTTTCTGTGTTTGTGTGAGTGTGTTTGTACATTCAGATACATATAGTTGACAAACGTGAGAAATAATATTTTAGATAAGGATTATAACAACGAGACATAAAGATAAAACATGTCTGCTTGCTACACAAGGCAAAAGGTAGACATACCTTCTTTTATTGTTTCTTCCGATTCTGGTTCTGTAAGCGAAGATATTTTTCTTCGAATAAAACACTATAGACACTCAGTTATATTATAAATGACTTTATTTTCCTCCGAATTTACCAACGTTTCTCTTTTAGTTTCCACATCTTTCTATGTTCCTCGATACGCTTTTGTGGGCGGATGAATGAGGATCTGATCGCCGAGCCGGGCTTCAGTTAACTCTCTCGTAACTTACACGTGCATATTAAAACCTATTTCTTTGTTAGTTACATTACATAAACAGGTCAATCTTATTGTATATTGTTAATTGTAAATATTAAAATAATGTTGTTTTGCTTGAGCTAAATTCCAAGTATTTTTATTATTAATAGTTCTATTAGTTTTAAAATATTTCACCTGGTAATAATTCTATTGCAATTCTACAACTGCTAGGGGTTCAAATATTTATTATTTAACACTGTTTTTGACATCAAAAGTTTTTTTTTAAACGTTAATAACAATGTTATATGTTGCAGTACAGCCTTTTGTTATTCACTCAGTTTTACGGGTTTTCGGGCTTTACCTTTGCGTTTTCTTACTTGCATTCTCATTTTTGCTTGTTTCGGAGTTGCCCACTTCTTATTCAATACGATTAAATAAAAAGTATTGGAAGTATTGAATATTTGTTGATCTTCATTTAATCCCAATAACGTCTGATTTCTATGCTAATTTCCATTAACTGCTAAATATTTATAAATAAAACGAATATAACGTTTTAAATTAATACTTTTTAAAATTGCAACAATAAGGCCGACGTCTCCTTCGTCATGAATAAATCGCGTTCCATTTCAGATCGTGTTCCATTTATTCGAGCCTGAAGGCAGCAAAGTGTGTGTGTGTGGGGGGGGGGGTTAACGACGTATGACTGGATAGAGTCGTGAACAGATTCCTTAAACCGCTTTTAATTACGACTCTACAACAAGCTCACAATTGTTATAAAAATAGCTAGAAGACTTTACGACAATCAATCTTGCTTAAATATAAAATATTCCAGCTTTGCTTCAGTTGATTTATAATGAAAGGATATTAATCTCGCGATAAGCGTTTTCCGCATAGGCGAACATATTGGAATGATGTTTACATATATTTTAAATGATTAAGCTTTCATATCAAATTCTGAATGTACATATGCAAGAATTAAGAATGTTTTATTTTATATCTTTAAAAAGAATAAATCAATAAATATCGGTAAGCATGCACGTAATTCGTTTCGAAAACTTATCTTAAAGCTTAGATTTCGCCGTATATCCTTAGATTAGTTTTCAATAAATAGCAATATATATATATATATATATATATATATGTGTGTTTGTGTGTGTGTGTGTGTGTGTCTGTGTGTGTGCGTGTGTGTGTGTATCTCTATGTGTGTGCTATATAAATACGTACGTGTTATATTTAATTGCATCACGAAAACGTGAAATCATTTCAATTGAATTAACGTACAGTTTTATCTGAAGTAGATAAAAAGATTCAGCAGATTATATTAATAAGAAAATACATCTTAGTCGAAAGATAGCATATCCTCGCTTGACAACGTAAAAACGGACAAAGTCCTTATATATGTATTACTTCTTTACAATTTATGAAGTAATCTCGAAGTAATGGCATAAAAATTTTGATAAATCAAAAACTTTTTATCTGATCAAGCTGAAATTTTAATATGGTGTTCACTAGTACTAAAAAGCGTCAGATACTACATCAAGCATCAAAAATAATCAGAAGTCTTAATTCCGCCAAACTTTCTCGTTTTAGAGAAACTTTCAAGCGTAAAGCCTAATATAAGACCCTGCACTTCACTGACTATAAGGTATGCTAAGTAGCGAGTTTCTACAATGAACACGACCGAAAGTATCGCGAAAAGAGTGACATTCACATTTCCGCAACATTGACCATGACAGTTTATATAAATATCTCAAAATTAATTAAGTAATAAATAAAAGTATTACCGATATTTCGACTAAGTGTAGTGTCAGTTGATGAGGCTTCCGCGCATAAATATCTGGTGACTCTACCGCAGAACTTCCATCATTCGTTGTTAATATCAGCTGCTACATGTACGCGTGTCTTTCATGTTCTTGTTAACATTAGTAAAAGCGTGCATTTTCGCAAGAGGTTTTGTCAAGACTAAATTAAACTTTGTATACGAAAAATTATGCACGGTTAAAAACAACGTCACATGTGAGTTCTGATTTTACTGTGTGTTTATTATATACAGCGTACAGCATAATCACGTTTGCACACCGGTTCTCGTTAGATCAACGAAGTTAAGCAACGCTAAGCCTGGTCAGTCAAGATGGGTGACAAATTTAGGGATTACAGGCGTTGTATGTGGGAGGACGTTGATACCTCCCTGCAAGAATTGCAAAAACCTAACGTCGTCATCTCTCCTAACGGAGATGTACAAGCAACTGGAGAGCGCTTGTGAATTCCATGGATATGGAGAAAGCCGGTTAAACCCGCATAGGATTAGAGCCGTTATCATTTCTATGTAAACATAATCACTTTGGCACACCGATTCTCGTGAGAACACCGTAGTTAGACAAGGTTAAGTACAATAGGGATGGCAATTTGGAAATACTAAGCCGTGTATGTAGAGGACGTCGACCCTTTCGGCAGCTCCTACATCCAATCTGGCCTTAAACTATCTCCAACCCGTCTTGTCACTAGATTAAACTGGTTGGGACGAGAGAGCGAGGCTTGCTCTGCGCAAACCAGATTCACTTTAAACAAACTCCCAGCACGAGTCATCCATCATCCTAGGATGTTCAGATGGTCTTCGTGGTTCTGATGTGATAGCAAAATACAAATCTAAAATTAAAAATTATAGGTTGCATATTTCAAAGACACACCACAGTTACACCATTAGTGTGTAGAAAGATCCCTTACAATCAGTCTAAACTCCTCGAAAGAGTTAGAGGCAATAACTCCTAACATGTTTATGCGGCCTAATAAGAGTCCTGGGTTACTTTTAGATCTGAACGATGAGGATTTTGCCTCCCACCTCCCACCCACCCAAGAAAGGCTGCTCAGGACCATGCAGTTTCGGGACCAGTGCCTGGAGAGTTTCCGCACTCTGTGGTATAATGAATACCTGTTGAGCCTCCGGGAGAAACCCCAGGAGTGTTCTAGAGTGCCCTTCCAAAACAGATTAAACGTTGGAGATGTGGTATTGGTGAGGAGCCCACACAAGCCTAGGCCGTTTTGGATTCTTGGGATAATTTTGGAGATGTTTTACGGAGAAGATGTGGTAGTCAGGTCAGCAAGGGTAAAAGAGGTGGGGATGCGGTGCGTATCCACTCGTTAAAAATTTATTCCCCCTTGAATTATCCTTAAGTGGAGAGGATCAAGATGGATCCATACCGGCATCTGTTGATAGACCTGAGGATGGGATTAACGCTATTCCTCCTCAATCAACACCTGCCAACGAAGTAATTTGGCTTTGTCCTATATGCGGTTCTCCGCAGGGTGATCAGGACATGATTTGTTGCGAGAGATGTAATGACTGGTGTTACTTCCAGTGTATGGGAATCGAGTGTCAGACAGAAATGGTATTGTCCAAGTTGCGCACCCCGGAGACGGCGGCGAGGGAGACCTAGCCTCCTCCCTGAATAATTAGTAACCAACAAAAAAAAAATACCAAAAAATTATACTAACAGGTTAATTTCCTCGAGTAAGTGCATGTCTTATATTTTTTGTTTTCCTTCATTTTCTTTTTTTTTTCTTTCCTGGGGAATGTGTGAAAAAAGTGGGGAATTAATGATTGCTCAAGAAAGGGAGAGCGGCGTGCACTTACCTTGCTTACTAACAAAAAGAGATTGCCTTGCTTCGCTGCTTTTTTAAAGTTTTTTTTTTTTTTTACCCCAGATCAGGTGACAGTTAATCACATGACCTATTGGGTATTTAAAAGGAGATTCTGCCCAGTGGTTAAGTTTTTTTTTAGATGCATTTGTGGCTGGTGCCGGAAAGCTACTCTTTGATTACCTCAGCTTTGCTGACTAGAGATTGTTAACTGACTGTCACGTCGCGGAAGGGGGCAATTCTTCCGCAACTTAAGGTAGAGGCACATTGCTTCCTTTCCTCGACTGAGCAGTCATTGGATGTTAAGGGAAAATTAACTTTTTTTCACAATAGTTTGTGATTAGGGCCACAAGGTATTTGTAACTTTTAACGTTACAAGTTTAGTATTAATTCGTTTAAAATGCGAATATTCCTGTACTTTATTTATTTAGACTGTTTTTGTTCGAGAAACAAAGACACATCTTATTTTATTCCGGAAAGTATTTTTTATTGTGTTTCTGAATTTTTGAGATGAGGATTGGTTATTCTATTATTGTTCGTGGTTAGAGTACCTGGAAAAATCAATTGTAAAAATTTATATTCTCCTGAAGGTTGAAGGTTCAAGTCTTACTGTTGGCAACCGAAAAATACAATTGCGAATTACTTAGGATCTCTATCCTGTCATGGCTGACGGAACAAGAGCACACTACCCCCTGTAAAGTAAATAAACGGTTCCACTCGAAATTCTGTCCAAATACTTGAGTTCGACAAGATACACCTGAAGAAGTCAGAAGGTTACATCGACTGAAACGTTATGAAAGGCACACTGAATATGAAAACAGTAGTTCGATGAATCCAAATAATACGATATTTTTTATTGCATTTTCACCCCCGAACAAGGCATAGTGTCACTATGATATAGCAGACTACTTTCTGGAACATAAATCGCAGGGATACTATGAAGGGAGTTGAGTAGCAAGATGTCATTCACATTACACTTGAATTTTTGCATATCAGTATAGTATGTTAATTACGAACTGAGAACGGAAATCCAAAGTCTAGCATTTCTTGAAAAGAAACTATTAGAGTAGAAGGCTTCCTGACACCTAGGGATCTTTACTCTGTCGTGTGCAAGAGTTTGTAGTTTTCGGAGAATTTACCATTAAAATACTCGTAAAACAGGCAGAGGGATGCAATATTTCGTCGATAGGGCAGAGGTTGAAGCTTAACTGACATTTAGGGGCCTATTAGTTTGGCGACTTTCTTTTGAACCCGTCCAGGGGTGAGTGGCTAGTAGCAGATGCACCAGCCTAACAATTATTGTGACAACAATTATCCATACATAGGCGAATGGTGACCTTGTGCAGATGCAGGATACTTTTATGCGTAAGTAACTTTCTAACATGTTAGAGACCTCTGATCTCGTCCGAGTCACTATTCTGATCGACAATGACCAGATGTGACCTTTTCTATGCAGTAGGACCCGTTGGTTGCACTGGTCAGTCTTCAATTCGCGACCGGTGCTTGTCAGTTCCTTTCGTGTCAGGGTTTATATGCTGTTGCCTCGCTGGTCGGTCTCACATAAGGGAAAAAGAAATATTAACTGATAATTATCCTTCCGGCAGGAAGACAACTCATTTCACAAGGCAAAAGAACAAACTCGTCTCTTTCTAGTCTACTGATTAATTATAAAAAGGGGGGTCTTGAAGCGATAATTCGTTTCTCAAACTCTCAACACTAAGTTTAAACTCCAAACTCTCAACTCCCAACTGCCGTTTCTTGGCTCTGCACATGATTATATATGTCGGGGTGGAGTGAAGTTGGGTAGTCTATCCAACCACTTTAACTACGACATTGTCAACTTCCGCCATGTATCGATTGGTCCCCTTAGAATTTCCATACGAATTGCACCTGCAAGGTTGTGAGCGGTTTATCAGGCCCCCTGTTCACACCCATGATCCCAAGTCAGGTGTAAACATTCATTCTCCAAAATATGAATTCTCATTGCACCTGCTCACCGAGTATGTTTTCGCTCAGCCTTTAAAATGGCATTGTTGTTGATGGATTAAACGAAGTCATTTATTATTTTATTATTTTCTCTCAGATGGGATTTTTTTGCTGTACCCCCTGGCGCACCATATTCAATAAAAAGTCACGACTGCCCGTTTTCTTTAGTGAATTTTAAGTTTTCGTTCCCCTTTTGGGGGAGCTTAACTGCCCCCTAGGACGGTCATGTCACAAACCCACCTTCCTAGCAGCGGGTTTGGCAATGTCCTCAGTGTATTTGTTTCAACTCATGTTCCTTGTGAACGTTAAGCCGAGGAGTTTGAACGAAGTACTTTCTGGTAATTAATCTTTAGCCATAGCTATTTCCAGTTGAGAAGGTTTCTTGTAATTAAAGGAAAGGAGCTTAGTCTTGACAGCATTGATTGTTACTTCCATTTTTGTTCCCATTTAACGACAGACTTGAGCTTTTCCTCAAGGGGCTTCGCTATTGCCTTGGATATCTGTTCATTCGTTTCCTCTCGTACCTGTTATACAGCGAAGTATCGTCAGCAAATATGCCCATCTCAGAGACTACTTTATCAGGGAGGTCAATTATGTATATTAGGAGTAATAAAAGCCCAAGAATCGACCACTGAGGTACACGCGCTTTTTATCATATGGTTTTGACGTACAACAATCGAGGACAACTTGGATTCTTTTCATATTAAAGAATGATTTAAATATATTAACTATTCGTACAGTAAAACCATGTGATCTGATTTTAATGAGGAAACCATCGCTCCATACCCTGTAAAAAGCCTTATATACATTTAGAACCATTGCCCTCCTCTCCCCTGTCTTATTCAGTGCATGGTGTATACGTTCAGAGATTACAGTTAGGATCTGCAGTTGAACGGGCTTGCCTAAATCCATATTGTTATCTGGACAGAAGTTTAGCAAATATAAGGTAGTGGACTAGAGCTTCATTAGTTATGGACTCAAATATTTTGACGAAAAGATTGAGGAGGATAATAGGGCGATAATTTAATGGGTTGGTTCTTTTCGCCAGAATTTTTGCAAACTGGTACCACAGAAGCAGTTTTCCAGCAGTCAAGGAGGCAAGATTTGTTAAGGCATATTTTGAAAAGTTAGAGAGAACTTGAGAAACTGGGGCCTTTCTTTAATAGTACAGCCGGGATTAGATCAGGTCTACGTACTTTAGAGGTGTCTAGGGTTTTTAAGATATCATGTATTTGAGAAGGGGTAATTTTCAGATCATCTAGTGTATTGTCCGCAAAGAAAAGTCAGGAGAGGGTAGTTTGATGTGTCCAAACTTTTTAATCCTGAGTAATAACTCTCTCTTATTTCCTTCGATCATCTAACCCTAACATGTGTCTCAGCATTATGGGAAAACTTTTATACACATTCATTACATAGTAATCAATTCTAAATCTCATATTCTTAAATTTGTTGAAACCTAATACTGCAACCAACTGTGTAAGCACAACGTACACCTAAATGTAAATATACATAATCACTATATATATTTTTATATTTTTTTTAATTGCTTAGCTATCACAATAAACGCGTAGAACTTTAACACTTGATCTCAACATCATGTTTTGCATAAGATATTGTTATATTTGTTTTGATTGAACTTACAGGTTCCATAATTTAATATTTCATTACTTAATTTATAAAAAATCGATTCATCGAGTTTTGCATTTTAACTCTTCACATATATATCCCACTCTGCAGTGGTCGTTATTACCTCATATGAATACTTTTTTGCCGTTTCGTAACATATTTTGTAGCGAAGCGTGTTAATAGCTGTTTTCTTTTATATAGCTGTTTTTTATATACATAACTAGCATGGGTGGTCGGCGTTGCCCGGGTGTTTGGAGGGGTATGTTGAGCAAAAAAGTGGTAGTAGGAAGGTAGGTTCGAACCCGTACTGCAAAGGAGGAAAAAAAACGGGAAAAACCTGACGTCTTTGCTGTTACGACCACAGCAAAACCGGAAGTGACGTAGGTTTAAATTTAGGCTAGACAATCGAAAGAGGGGGATGATTTTCGAAAATATTGGCGAAAAAAGTGGCACCTCCCCGTAGAAAAGTTCCCAGTTAAAGGAGAAGATATTAATGTTTTTAACCAATTTTTCGATATTTGTCGTCTGAAAGGTCGAACTTTAAAACGATACTGATCTTATAAAAATCCGTCGAAAGCTTTAAGCATCCATGCAAACATACATACATACATTTATATATTGGAGGCTCAAATTTTCGGCACAAACCGATTAAAAAGCTTGCCCTATCTCTGAATACTCTTTATGTAAAATTTCAAATGTTTAGACCAGAAATTGTCTGAGTAATTTGGTAGAGACCGAAGCGGTCATTTTTTTAACTTTGACCCCGATTATGACCCCTTAACATTTATTGTTTTGGGCTCAAATCAAGTTATTAAGTTAGATCCATGTCCAAGGATCCTATACCTAAAATCGCAAGTTAGACCCAAAATTGACGGAGGAGTTTGGTAGAGTTCTCAAAGGTCAAATCGTTGAACTTTGCCCTCTTAACAGACAAATATCTGGCTGAAACCCAATTACAAAGATTTTCGTAAATCTCAATAGCCTGTATATCAAATTTCGAGTCTGTAGACTGAAAATTGACAGAGTTATTGTGTAGGGAAATGTACACAGACAGACATACACACACAGACAGACATTTCACTTTAATATATATATATATAGATTACTGAAACATTTACAACTATTTAAAATGTGTTAGCTATTCTCCCATTGGCTTCGAATCGAACCCATTTTAACGATATCCTCATTTGATAGAATGCCGTGTCATTTATTCTAACATGTGTTTCCCATTATTTAATATTCTGCCACGAAAAGTTCCATTTCTGATTCATGTACACTCAATTAAACGTTTTCAACTGTAATAAAATGCTTTGTTTTGTCAAAAACATATTTAGCGATTCCATTCTGCTTACCGTGTTTTGTTGCTTGACTCTATAAAGGTGTAGATGATTAAGAAGGAATGTCAATGCAAATATTTAATAACGCGAAAAATGAAAACAAGGATAGTGAAACAGAGCTGTAATGGAGTACGTATTGTCATATCTGAGGAGGTGACGCTCTATGCTATGTGACAGAGTCAAAATCGACTCTTTAATCTATCGTTATCACAAGCTCTTCGCACAATAAAAAATGTTGTTACTTTTCTATGATTTACCGTAGTATTAATATGTACGCGCATAGTTTAATACCTTGTATTCACTGTAAAACATGTGCAGTAAGAACTTACTTAGATACAACCAGAACAAAGAAATCCCCCCTCTCTCTCTCTCTCTGTCTTTATCTCTCTCTTTATCTCTCCGACTCTCCGACTCTCCGACTCTCTCTTGCTGTAAATTTATTATCGCTTTAGCATTTAGGGGCGTGGCGTAAGCATGGCGTCTCGAACTTAAACACACACACACACACACACACACACACATGCACACACATATATATACACACGCACACACGCACACACGCACACATGCACACACGCACACATGTGTGTGTGAATAAAAAATCAATACGAAAAATATATAAACGTTTATATCTTTCTGTATTTATTTCCTATGTGTTGACGTATTCTGTATTTATTTCCTATGTGTTGACGTGTAGGAATACAAAAAGTTAAAAACAAAAAACAAGAATGTTTCCTGCACATATTTTCGACCGATTCTTCGGTCTTCCTCAGTGAGAATGATGGAAATATGAGTGTAGGACGGGCAAGGTTAGAAGCAGTAGGGGAACGGGTATAGCCAATAAGGGTAAGGCCTATTTGAATATGACCCTTCCAACATTTTTGACTTGTGTGGTCTCTATTCAAAAACAAGTGTTTTCATGAAACTTTGAATTGGATGCCCATGCATCCCAAGAACACTCTCGCATATATGAACACATATCCATATACAGCCCCACACTACCACGTATTCGTTTATAGACGTAGCACATATACATCCGGAGAAAGATTGATATATATATATATATATATATATATATATATATATATATATATATGTGTGTGTGTGTGTGTGTGTGTGTGTGTGTATGTATATATATATATATATATATATATATATATATATATATATATATATATATATATATACATAAATGCATATATATGTGTGGATGAATATCGAGAAAAGAGGAAAGCAGAATAAGGAGACAAAAAGGAGATGGTGTAGAACAAGAAAAAAAAGTAACCGCCGCTGACATATACGCCAGTAACGTTCGGCAAAAGTTTACTCTCTCTTTCTTTCTCTCTCTCTCTCTCTCTCTCTCTCTCTCTATATATATATATATATATATATATATATACCTCTCTCTCTCTCTCTCTCTTATTCCTATTTACAGACGTCAAATTCTGTTAAACTGTACTTTGTACTAATCGCGAATAGCTATTTTGGTTACGTGCACTTATAAAATAAATACCTTTTTCCTCACCAAGAAAAGTTGTGTCGGCGTTATCATTTTCTTTTGCACCTAAATCTCTATACAACGCGTTGGGTACGTTATTGTTTAAATTTAGCAACCACGTTGCATCTTTCCTCACACCAAACTAAACGAAATATCTATGAACAGAGATTCAAATCCAGCCTGTGGAACATGATATCACAGGACTGTTCTCAACCGACTAGAACATAGTCTTCTTCACATCTAGGGTGACGAAGCACTTGCTGAGTCGTTGTCATAGACAATCAGTTTCCCTTAAGTAATATTCGATCAATCTTAACCATTGATTTTATTATCCTCTTGTAAAAACGGTTATTGTCCAACTAACGATTTCTTCAACTCTTATCCTCTATATCATGCAAGCCTTGATACATGTTGACCCATTTTAATGAAAAATGTAAACGAAACACATGTTTATATATCTGCACAATTATAAAATAAGAAAATTGTGTAATTGTGTTTGCAAATTAAGAAAACAACTTAATTTTCGTCTTTTGCATGTAGGGAACACAGCGTTAAAGGAGTAAGTCACTGTGTACATATTGCTGCTATTTGTATTGCGTTGTAGCTGAAAGGGTTCACAACAGTTGTTGTTCTTTCCCTCTCCACAAATATTAATTGGGCGGTGACTTCTTTTGTGCCGGTGCTGAAAACTATGAGAGCGATAGAAAAATTTATCCGCGAATGTGCAACTTTAGTATTTTTATTCTAAGTTGGTTATTCCACATACTGGAGCACGGATTTCCACGAGAAAGTCATGCAACATGAAGAAAACGACTATTATAGAGTTCAGGTATGCATAGATTCTCTTATAAAATGCCGTTCAAAGGATGTACTCACCATCTACGTTTAATTGTCAATTCGGAAGCAATAATTCAGTTACATCTCTAGGCTAAGCTCTGTATAAAACGACCATAATTTTAAGAAAAGCGCATCTTTAACTATTTAGCAATGAACTCCTTTTACTCTCATTCAAATAAAAAGTATTTTATTTTAAATATTCATTTTGTGGCTGTGATTATTATAATTGTTGGTTTTACAACGCCATAATCCTTTCAATTACCCGTCTTTAAAGGCTAAGATTTTCAAGTGATTCACCTTTTTGTTGTCATCCACAAAAAAAAAAAAAATAGAGAGGAAAGGAGGGCGGATTTTTTAAAACAAATTAATGTCTTGGAAAATGGAATTTGCCTTCTTGGAATCTGGTTAACTAAGCGTGAAATTAGAAGCTTTCATGTTTATTTGTTTGGCTCCATTGGAGAGATGTGTGACGAGACTTTGGAGAAATCAGCTTAAAGCAGTAATACTGACTCTTGTATTAGATCTGAACATATATCTACCGTTCCACCTCACAGATATTTATTTTTTATTTCAACTACAAAGCTGTGACAAGATGGTCGCAATAAATACTCGATGATTCTTACTGATATGTAATTATGTTATCCGAAAGAAAAACAGACGAATAAAAAAGAAGAAAAAATGCTTATCCCAAGTCGAGTAAAATTAATTCAAAGCGACGACCATCCCACATGATGTTTTGTCACTCTCACAAACCTTACACGAAAAAAACAGAATCCTACTGATTGCATTGGTTGAATGAACCAGTAAAATAGAACAATGAGGGTCTTAACACACCAAAAGAAGACCTCCAGGAAGGGTCTGAACTGCACCGGAAAGAATGGATTACACTTAACCGATCCCGAGCGAAAGATTCCTAAACACAGAACAACCTGCACAAGTGTGGCTACGTACAGGACGCTCGATGTCCATGCAGCGCCAACGTGCAACTCCTTACAGACTGTCCCCCAATCCAGGCATGCTCCAATGTGGAACTGGGCGATGCTTCGACACTGCCCGACGACGGATCTCGAGATGGAGTAAATCGCTATGATAAAAAGAATTTCCTAACTGAACATTTTCATACTTTTTAGGTTATCCATGTGCAGATCAAAAATCACACCTTTGCGATTTTAATAAGAATGAATTCTAGAAACTATTTAAATATAAGTACATGGCGGCCAAAAATCAAACTTAATACAAATGTCGAATATTTAAAAATGCAAATATTTTATAATATCAGGGAGACCCGGCCATATCCGGGATTAAATGAGAATAAACAATGTTTAACAAATTCAATACTTTTACCGTCATCGCAATCGGGGAAATCATCCATTTTTATGTCATATCGATTGATTGCCTGCTCTGATCGGAGACCCACCATGGTACACCGGGAGGAAGCTTAACATGCATCCCTACGGTTACTTTGTCCACTACACATTGTAGTTTATATTGCACTGTAGAGAACCTACTGTTGAATTTATAAAACTATTTTATATAATAGCATGAATTAAAGTTTAAAATACAAAAACTAAAGTATCAAAGTATAATTGTATTATAAAGATTTTAAACTTTAATTCAAGTCATCATACAAAATAATTTTATAAAATCAACAGTTTTCTACAGTACAATGTAGACTACAATTTATAGTGGACTAAGTTACTAAGAGAAGGATTGAAAATGGGCGATTTTATCGGTTTCGATGAAGATATGCTATGGGAGAGTGAAAATTAATTAAACCGTCATTTATTCCTGGGCGACATCGGGAATCCCTGATAGTTCTATATGTAACTAAATTAAAATAATAATAATAATAATAATAATAATAATAATAATAATAATAATAATAATACTTGTCATTATTATTATTATTATTATTAATAATAATAATAATAATAATAATAATAATAATAATAATAATAAAAAGAAGAAGAAGAATCATAATCCACGATAGTTCAGTTAATGTTTTAATAATTTACAGCTAGAAAAATAGCATCTCATGTAGTAATGAAGTAAACAGGTTAGTATCTAATTTTTTTTACGTTAAAGTTCCTTTATTCCATGGAAGGATACCTTTCAATGCCTGAATTGATTTCTAAGAAACTGAAATGCCCGCTAGCATATTTTTATAAGTTTTCCTTATTTGCAGTTTTAAATTTGAACTTTATTTATCCGAATAAATTATTTAAATGGCTAAATAGTTTACTAAGAAACCGAAACGCATTCCGCTGGAATGAATCCGATCAAAATTAACTCCTTTGAAAATATTTTTTTATATGATTTCAATTTTCAAAATAATTTATGAAAATTGTTTAAACATTTCTACGTAAACACATACAATTTTTTTTGTTAGAAAAAAAGAGGATAGGAAATATTCCATTTGTCACTGCCTTAATTCCAGGCATGAGAGTAGACGGGTAAGTTTCAAGTATAATAATAAAAAAAATGCAAAGTAAAAGGTAAAAATTTCTAGCTTAAATTTTTGTCTGCTTCTTTACACGCTGCTGGTTAATATATCCATCTAACGACTGCTTGTTTTATTAAAGTCATGCAATGAACAAGTATACACAGAGAAATATCCAATCAAAATAATCGTTGTCTTCCTGATCTTGCTCTTGTCATGTTTGGATCACTTGTTACAAAAATGTGTCAGTGCATATGAATATTTTTTGTTAATTTTACTATACATTTTGAATCTATTTTGAGTTGTTTTAAAGGACCAAAATCAAGCTTATGTAATTACATGTAGATCGCATTATAACGAAATGTATTAAAGATGTTCATGTGCCTATTATTGTAAATTGAAAGAAAACCAAACTTAATACAATTTTGTACAAAACATGGATCAATAAAAAAGAAAAATGTTATGGTCAAAATCAAATATTCTTTTACAAGACTCTAAATTCCGAAAATGTAACTATACGTGTTAGACTATCATTAATATCATTTTCTTACTAGGAGTTTTCACACGGGTCATAACTCAATAATTATCTTTAAGAACAACCATTTTGTGTTCTCTGGAGGCAGAGTGGCAACAAGTCTCCTCCGAATTATTATTATTTGTACTCATTAAGGGTTCTTACGCAGGTCATCATCAGAGATTGCTCACTAAAAACAACCAGCGGTGTTACCTGGTGTCTGAATGATGACAAGTCTCCCCTGATTTCCATTACTTTCCACCTCTGTTGATAACATTTGCAAATAAATTTTCGTTATCACAACAATGGCTTACCATTGACTTCTTGTAGGCAAAGGACCATTGTCATCACTGGATATGAGTGGCAGTAAACCTATCCAAGGTTCTAGTCCTCTCCGCAACTAACCAGTGGAGGTCTGGTTAGTGCTTTTCCTTATCGGTTTTTTCATTCTTTTTTGAACCTTCAACTATTTAGTGTATCCCAGTCGATGCTGGCTCTACAGTTTTTTTTTTTTTTTTTTTTTTTTTTTTTTACAGTTTGTAGCCTTCCGCTAATTATTATCATTTTCGGTCTTTTGCTTGGATTATTTTGTATGTTTGTATCTCCATACCCCAAAGGATTTTGTGGTTTTTGGTTTCCTGTATTTTCTCTGGTATATTTTTTTAACCATTTAAGGTGGAGTCGTCTGCACATCTCCAAGTATACTGTTTCCCCCATGCATTTCTGTCCGCTCATATATTTCTTTTGGGGCTAGTTTGCTGGATTTACATATTATGTGGTTTATTGTTCCGTCTCTTTGTCCACAGTATCTTCATTTACTTTTTTCTAATATTTAATCTATTTTTTATGTGATTGGTTCTTATTCCGCTCTTCTGTGCAAATGTCAGTAGATTCTGAGCCTCTGGTCGTGTGTCCTTTTCTTAGCCATATCCAGATGATTTTATGATTCTCTTCCTTTATTATTCTGAGGAATTATCCATCTAATTCTTTTTCCCTTCACTTTTTCTTGTCTTTTTCTTTCTGGTTTCATGGTTTTCTGTGTTGTTCTTTACTGTGTCTTTCGCTACGGTTCTCAATATTTCCATGTTTAGATTTTACTTTTCCAGATCTTTTATGTTTATCGGTACCCTTCTCCTTCGTTCCTTTTCAATCAGTATCGGTTTTAGTGCAATGCATTGATCATTGCCATTAGTTTCCTCTTTTCCGATTCTTTAGTCTAGCCTATGAATGGTCCAGAGTAATTTGTTAGCGACATGTCCCAGTTGTTTATTTCATTAATCAGATTCTTGTTGTATAATTTGGTTTCTGTGAGTTTCCCTGTCCTTCTCAGATACGTTTTTCCGATTTTCTCTTTCATCTCTGTAGAATTGATGGAATCTGCTTTCAGCACCTCTAAATATTTGTAAAGCTTGTGTCCACAGAGCGCATTTATCTTCTCTTGGTTAGGGAGCTTCAGGCCCTCTGATATCTCTAGTTTTGCTTTTTTTTTTCTAATCTAATAGTGCACATTTTTCAATCCCGAATTCTATTCCAATGTTCTGGTCAAATGTTCTGGTTGTGTTTATCAGCTTCTCCAGTCGCTTTCTGTTATCAGCAAACAGCTTCAGGTCATCCGTATACATTAGGTGGTTTATTTTTTGTTCTGTATCTGTAAACTTGTATCCGGCATTAAATTTTCTAAGTATGCTTTTGGGTAGCATCATGGCTGTCATAAAAAGTAGCGAAGATAGTGAGTATCCTTGAAAGATTATTTTTTGTATTGTCATCTCAGTCATGTGCTCTCCTCCAGCTGTTAGTTCCAGTCTCCATGTTTCGATTGTTTTCTTACTAATATTAATAATGTTGTCAGATATCTTGTGCATTCTAAAGATTCAATTATTTATGCTTGTGGAGTTCTGCCATAGATTTTCTTGTAATCGATCCATGCCAATGCCATGTTTTTTTCTGATTTTTTTAACACTCTCAAGATTCTTTTGTCTATGAATAATGAATCGTGTGTTCCCCTTTTTCCTTTCCGACATCCTTTTTGCTCTACGGGCAGTAGAAAATCAATGTTATGGGGAATGTAGAATTGTTCACTCCATTGTGCCGTTAAAATTTTATTTATTTATTATTATTATTATTATTATTATTATTATTATTATTGTTATTATTATTATTACTATTATTATTGGCTCACAAGGAGCTTTCACACAGATTATCAAAGATCTCATTGATTACAGCCTGTGGTGTTCCCTGGAAGCTCAGTGACAACAATTCTCCCCAGATTTACGGTATCCTCTACTTCTTTCGATGCCATTTGCAAATAAATGTGCATTATCACAACAGCTGCTATTGATTTCTCGTTTGCAGCGACCATTGGTCTTCACTGGAATTTGAGTGGCAATAAGCCTCCCCAAGGTCCCAGTTCTCTTCACACTTATATAGTGGAGGTCCGGTCAGTGCCCACTCCTCGGTCTTTTCCTTCCTCCTTGACTACTTGGCTTTATTATTATTATTATTATTATTATTATTATTATTATTATTATTATTATTATTATTATTATTATTATTATTATTATTATATCATCTATACTCTATATATTTGCTCTTGTCACACTTTGTATCTGGCTGTTGTTACTGTCGAATTTACGCTGATAGAAGGATCATATTATTATTATTATTATTATTATTATTATTATTATTATTATTATTATTATTATTGATACAAGTATGTCTACCATCAAGTTTCCATTTAACTGCGTAGTGCATGAATTATTATCGCATCATGTAATTAAAATAAGTATATGATTATTTAATTCAATGGTAATGTTATCATAAATTTAATTATGTGTAGTTTATATATTTTATGACTGATTTATGTTGAGGAAATGACACCAGATAATTCTAACAAGACAACGCCCTATTAATTTACTTAATCGCACCGAAAGACATTGTTTTGTTTGCGTTTCATTCAATCAGTTCAATGTCAATAGATCAATGCATAGAAACTTGTGAGGCTCGGCGGATAAATTATCGCAATAAAAGAATTGATCTAATAAAGGATAATTGAATTAATTAAAACCAATATTTTGTCAAAAGATTCTATTGTTTGACGGAAATAAATTGGCCTTACTGGCGTGAGTTGATTTTTTTTTCACTCGCGTTCCTTCAAGAGCAGCATCGATTGAATAAGGACAAAATAAACCAAAAACGAAACAACGAAAACAAAAACGAACAACAAGAAATAAAAAGCATATATTGATCGTCAATCTCTTTGTAATTGCTGGGAAATATTTCAATTGGTATTTCATGTTGATCGGATGAAGAATGGAAGTGAATGCAGTTGAAGAGATTTGAATCCCCAATTAAAACGAACGGAAATACGACGAAGTAGTGGATCTTGAGCGACACAGTAAATGAACAGAGAAAGCGACGAAGAAAAGCGGGAAATATTAGTTCGTGTTTTAATTTATCTTTAATCGCCTTTGTTAGAATCTCTTCAGCCACGGGGATTTCGTTCTAGTTATCTGGTCGCATTGAAAATCATTAAAACGAATTCAATATTTCAAAGAGTTGCATGGAAACGAAGGAATGCTAACGATTATCAAGCAGACAATTTCATTTTTCACGATTATATATATAGCACATATATATATATATACTTTTTATTTATATTTTAATAAGCATTTTTATTTATTATTTTTTAAGTAAACAATTTTAATACCGCTAAAACAATTATAATAATGTTTTATCAATTACTTATTGTCAGACGAGGCAGGTCTAGAAGATCAAATTCTCAACCATGACAATTTGAACTTCTAGAAAAGGCGTTTAGTAATTCATAATTGATACAAAGATTGCGTAGTGATATTTGAAAAAAATCTGTGTTTAAATATAAATAAAAAGTATATCTTGTCCCACTAATTGAGCACTCTTATCTAAACGTGATTAAATTCATTAGTATTTATATTTGATTATTCTTTAACTAGAATTATATATGTGTGTGTGTTTGACTGTGTGTACGTCGGGTTATGTTAAAGGGGATTAAAAAGTGCTCGGTCGTAAGAATGTGAAAGATGAAATAAAAATCCTTTATTAAAAAAAATATAGATGGTATATTTCAGAAACTTATAATGGTTTGGTTCACATGATTAATGTTTAGAAGATATTCTTAAATTGTTTCAAATATCTTCTTACACTGGAGACAGAGACAGTTTGGTCACTGCCTCTATTGTCCAGTAGATTATCTCAAGTATCTCTTTTGCGAAAACTACCGAATTCAAGGAAAAGAATTGTTACATACACACACACACACACACACATGTATATAAATATATATATATATGTATGTATATTTTAACTTTTATATAATTTTAACAAATAATTTTTTACATAGGCATCACCACTTATCAAGGCCAAGAGGCAACTCGAGGATAAGGGTTTAACAGTGTACAGTAGATTATTGGACAATATAGTAATAGTTAGTAATGGAAATTCGGCAAATTTGTTACATTAAGTTGAACGGCTCATCAAAAACTTGTTTACGTTTGACTTGAAAACAACCATATTGTAGTCAGAGGAAATTATTGATAGTTTTTTTTTCTGCTAGACGAGTGTTTCTCGTGAAAGTTTGGCGAGGGGGACCATAGATTGGAGCTCAGTCGAACACTTGCCATTAAAATAACGATAAAGCAGAGACAAACTCGCAACATCTCTTTTGTGAGCAAGATGTTACAGGGAAGAGAAAAGGACATGCCCTACGAGACTACAAAGTCTATTTTGAACTCTCTTAAGGCAGGATGTCCTTTCTAGTAGCTCCTGCCCAGATGTGGAAACAGTATTCCATCCTTGGACGTACCTGGCTCTTATAAAGATAGAGAATTGCATCAGCAGTGAGATATCTACTGGATCGATAGAAGGATCCCACCATTTTTCCAGCGGTCTTGGCAACGGATTTAACGTGTGTGTTCCATTTCAGATCAGGAATAAAGGTCAAGTCAGAAGCTTGTCAAAACATGAGGCCTCCCCAAGATGTTAATATTTAAAATACTAATCATAGTAGGGAGTGATAAGTAGTAAAATGGAGTAATCCTAATCTTATAAATACAAAACCAGTAAATTAAAAAATATATCCATTTTGAATTTGGAGATAGGGGCGAATCTCGAAGATAAGGAAGATATTTTATAACATGAATAGGTTAGCCAAATTAATCATGAGTAGGTAACTTGATCCAATATCTGGAACATTTTTTGTTCTTGTGAAAAAAAGCAGGTGATCAATATTGCTGGGGAGCCATGATTTAATAGACTGTTTCGTTTTTAAATTCCCGAAAGAGGTGTTTCATGGTAAACAACTGATGATCCCTTAAATTAAGAATAGGACTATTGTGAATTAGAGAGAGCAGGTGATTGCAGGTGATTAAATGCCTCATTGACTAAATAGTTTTTCAACGAATGATAAAAAACATTTATATAATTTTTAAAGTTAAAACACTTCCAAGAATATATATATATATATATATATATATATATATATATATATATATATATATATATATATATACTAAAAAAAGACCTAGGAGAAAAGGAAAATGGATAGCGACTAAAAAATAAAAGTAGGGAAATAGAAAAAAAAAATCAAAACGAGTCTATTGACCTGTTTTGCCCTTACTCACCAACATTGGAATCGAGGGATTTATTTTTTAGTAATTTCTTTTCCTTAATGATAAAATCTAAAACATGAGACGGGAGCAAGAGCAATCGTATGGGAATGAATTTTATCATTAAGGAAAACAAATTACTAAAAAATAAATCCCTCGATTCCAATTTTGATGAGTAAGGGCGAAACATGTCAATTGACTCGTTTCTCCTCGGTCTTTTTTTTTTAATATAAAATAAATTACGAAGGAATACGTCTTCCCTTCATGATTGCCTTAATAAAGTTTTGTACCCCCAAGAAAATCATGAAATATATATATATATATATATATATATATATATATATATATACATACATATTTGTGTGTATGTATGCCTAGAAGCATTGTATTGGTTGACAATATAATAGAAGCCGTAACAATGAAATTATAAGGAATAATCTAGAATTTGGGAATAAGAATTGATCTTTAGTGTCATTAAGAGCTATTAGCTTTTCATAGGTATTGTTTTGCTGGTGTTGTTGCAGGCTGTGGAAATGTACGGATTTGAACGGAATCAACACTGAAGTTTGTAAACAGAGCGTCGTGACGCCATGACAATAATAACGAATTCGTTCTTTTTAGAAGCTTTGTTTATTTTGAAAATAGGAAACCAGAAAATCCGTTATTTATTTCAATCTATTTCTATCTATCTATATATACACCTTTTGTTTGTTTTTTTGCATAAACATTTAGCTATGTCATGAATATGTTTCAGTAAAACTAGTTAATGTCAAGAGACATCAGCAGGCTAGGTTGCTTTTACAAAAGGCAAATCAATAAAAATTGAGAAGTTCACCGAAAGTTTTGTATAGTAAGAAATCACGTGGTATTAATTTAAAGGTTAAATTAAACCGTTTTTAAATTTGTGAAAAAATAAGAGGAAAAAAATATTAGAAAGGATAAATATAAATATAGTAGAACCCTGGGATACGGTGGCTAGAGGATACATTTTATTTTTTCAGGTTACGATGTAGACATACGATGTTTTCCGGTCCCTAGTTACAGTTTTTGCCTCGCCTTACGATGTAATTTATAATGTTATTTGATTATATACATATGTATTGTATAAAGACCTGTATTTGGTTACTAATTTTTCATGCTGTATGACGGGTTTTTTACTCATCTTCACCAGAAACAAGGCATATTGTCACTTGAATTTAAAGGTTACTAATTGGGACCATGCCTAAGGAAGATTAAGACGTTGGTTTACGTTACATTTGAACTTCTGCATATCAGTACAGTTAAGAAAGCAGGTAGCAGGAACTAAAAGAGAATTCTGAAATCTAGCTGTTCTAGGAAGGAAGCTATTTAAGTAGAAAACTCTCCGACATTTAGGGACCTCAACAGTGATTTTGTTGCTAAGCGATGGAGTGTTATTTTGTTGCTAAGCGGATTTATTAGGGTTTGTACGTCGAGGGCGGCACAAGTACAATGAGTTCATCAGAACACATTAAAATACTTGTAAAACAGGCACAGGGATGTAACACTGCGGCGATAGGACAGGGATTCGAGCTTAATTGACAAAGTGGAAGCTATTAGATTGCCGACCATTTTTGGGACCCTATCCAAGAGGTAAAGACTAGTGGTAGATGGACCAGCCCAGATGTGGCAACAATACTCCATTCATAGGCGAATAGTGGCGTTATAGAGGTACGGGATACTTTCGGGTGTTTTCTATTTCATGTGAATATTAAACTTAGGAGTTTGAAGGAAGAATTCTCAGGTAGGGTGTTAGTTGTCATGAATATCAGTAGTTGGAGAGGTTTTTGAAATTGTTAAGGGAGAGCAGCTTAGTCTTACTAGCATTAAATGTAGCCATCCATTTGCATCTACTGTACAAGAAAATATGTCACCATCATAAGTGGCCCTGCTATATTAACAGCGTCGGCGAAAACGGCCCTCCAAATTGTAAAGTCATGGTAATCTCTGAAAGATAAGTAAATACAGTAGTTTATCGTTGATTTAAGTCTGAATTCGGAGGCGCGTTCCCCCCCCCAGTTAGTTAAACACGCCCCCAGATACCAACCTGGAAATTTCTACGAATTGGTGCAGTGTATACTAACAATATACAGAGATAGTAGAAAAAAATAAAATAGAAAAAATCCAATAAAACACAAAAGCCACATAATTAAAAAGTGTCAGATAATATGAGAGAGGTGTGAGAGACGATGAGATTAGTCTTTTAACGACTATCACCAAAATTATTACAGGAAGAAGATCAATCATAAATTCGTCACGTAATTGTTTGAGATTCAAGCAAGAGATAAGAAATTATTAAATGCAGTTGATTATCAACATATTTATGTAATTCGACTTCAGGCTGAGCTGGACTATTGGAAAAACGTTTTAATTGATATTGAAATTTAATTAATATCGAGTAATACTATTAAGAGATAAAAAAAAATGATTTATAATTAAGGATTAAAAGTTAAAAAAAAGTTCTTATATGTTAAAGCCGTATGATATGTATATCTAACAGTTTTAAATATCCCTGGTAAGTATGAAGCATGTAATGATGAATAATAAAAGATTAAAGTTAAAGAATATATATATATATATATATATATATATATATATATATATTCTAGCAGTCTAGCCCGGCTTTGCTCGGGCATTATGTACTGTTCATACTTTGCGCTACGTGTGAATACACTTTATGTAAGATTTCAAATGTTTAGACCAAAATGTGTCTGAGTAATTTCGTAGAAACCGAAGAGGTCAATTTTTGTTTAACTTTGATCCCAATTTTGACCCCTTAACATTTATTATTTTGGTCTCAAATCAAAATAAAAGTTTTACCCGTTTCCATCCAAAAATTCTAAGTGTTTAGACTCAAAATTAGTGGAGGATTTTGGTAGAATCTTCAAAGGTCAACTTTTTCATCTTTGACCTTTTGGCAGTCAAATTTTTGCCCCCAAAACTGATTAAAATACTTGCCGTTTGTCTGAATACCCGTTATGTATAATTTATGAATGTTTAAACTCAAAATGTGCTGAGTAGTTTGTTAGATACCGCAAAGGTCAAATCTTTTTAACTTTGACCCCTTGGCAGCTCAAATCTTCAACCCAAACGGATTACAAATCTTGTCCTATCTCTGAATACTCTTTATGTAAAATTTCAAATATTTTGACCAGAAATTAGCTAAGAAATCTGGTAGAAATCGCAGAGGTCAATTTTTTTCAATTTGACCCCAGTTTTGACCCTTCTGGGAGCTCAACTGGAATTAAAAAGTTGGTTCCATATCCAAGTAACCTACATCTTTAATTTCAAGTGTTTACACCCAAAATTGGCGGAGAAGTTTGATAGAATTTTCAAAGGTGAAATCGTTAAAATTTGACCCCTTAACAGCTAGGTTTCTGGCTGAAAACCGATTAAAAAGAGTTTCCCAAATCTCAATACTCATTATGTCAAATCTTGTCTGTTTATCTAGGTCAAATATAAATTTTTTTTCTAGTCTGTTTATCTAGGTCAAATATAAATTTTTTCACATGAAAAATACAAGACGACATTCGCAGTGTTCTTTTTAAGGTTTTTATTTGGAGAGAAATAGACTAATGTTATTTTAATAATTATTTATTTCTAAACTTAATTTTTTTAACTTAAGAGTTGAGTGACTCAGACAGACAGAGACATCGGTATCATTCGCTGAGATTATAAGTTTTCTACATTATTTAACCGTGTCTCGTTTGCATGGTTTCACCGGAGACAGCTTACCTGAAAACCTTATTTTTCTCGTGCTCGAAAACTTGGCATTATTCGCCATCCTCCATCGTTCGACTCTTACTTTGTCTATGAATTTCACATCTGTTACAAGTGTATGCCAGCCGTCGCAAGTTTGCTGATTTTGTCAGACTGACACGTACAAAATGTGACCTTAGTCAGAATTCACAAGAGCTAACTTAATCGCTACTGATGAAGGGTTAGTATTATGTAAGACTATGAATGAACTGGGTTCACGTTATCAAAAGGAAAATATCTATTCCATATTCCGTTGGGCATATGCTGCACTAGTGAACGATTTAGACAACGAAAAGCTAATGAAAATACTTATTAGTGGAAAAACAAATGCATATCTAATTTTTTACATCAGAAAATTACGCTCGGTCACAACTTAATTATAGAACCTTCGATGATGATGATGATGATGATGATGATGATGATGATGATGATGATGATGATGACCACCACCACCACCATCATCATCATCATCATCATCATCATCATCATCATCATCATCGTGAAAGCAACTTCATGCAAATTCTTTTTGACTGTATCTAAACGAAGTCATTTTAAATACAGGGTGACCTCTACGTCTTGCTAATTCAAGTTTCAGTTATGATTGTCGAACAATCCTGGTTTATTAACCATTTATTAATGCTTTACTGATAAGCGCATATTTATATACGACGTGCAAAATTGCCAATAACAATGACAAAATTGTCTCCATTTCTTTACTGTAATGTTTCTCTCCGATTCAAGAATAATCTGAGGATTGTTTTGACAGATAACAAATACGATTTGATAGCAGAAAACATTGGTTAATTTTACTAACGAATCTGCACTTCTGTAGGACACACTATATATAAATAACGCCAGAGTTCTTCAAGTCTAAGTCACATAACAAGGACAAAAATCAAATTATAGTAGCAGAAATTTGATGCCATATTCGAACACATGATTTCTAGTTGTGTTATATGTGTCTTCCTATTTATTTTTATCAACGAGCAACGCTCACGTTTGGCCTAATCCGTGATGTTTCCTCCTAATCTGCTACTTGTTCGATATTAAATGAAATCATCCAACATAAAAATAAGACGGGTTTGAAACGAGACTATTCAGCGTTTAACATAATTATTGTTCGTAAGTATGTTTCTATTTTTGCATCAAGCGATATTTGATATTAGATGATTTGCGATCGAAGTTTTCTAAAATGCAAATAGAAACGAGTTCCGTTGAGGTTTTGGCATACGAAGAACGAGTGGCCATTTCGTTACGCAATTAGGATTGTTGAAAACTTTTTAGCAGTTAAGTTAAGGCAAGAAAAACATTATAATGAACTCTTCAGTTTCTATTGTAGAAGGAATCTGGCATTTGAGATTAAAGACCTTGCAAAGACACAACGAAGGGAAAACTGAAGCAGGTTTGGGTACGTGAAGATTTGGATGTTGAGTGATAGCGAGGAGGAAATACCATGCCTGTAATTATAAAAGAATATGGTCAGGTTTTTAAGGTCATGTGAAAGAGATCGATTGCCTATGCAGAGTAAATGAACCTGTGAACGAGTACGTGAGCGAATGCGTAAGTGAATATATGAACGTGTGAGTATGAATACAGTGTTTTTTTTAGAGGCAGCAAACTTATAATAAAAATAAGTCACAAAAAATGTATTTATTATACAAATCTTTCTTATATCCCAAAGATTAATTGTTGGCATGTATAATTTAAATATAATTGTTATTCGCACCTATATGACGTAGAGATCAAATTTTCACAAATCCTAAACATTAAATCCGGTGCTATTTCGGAAATACCATGTCGGATGTTGTCATCCAAGTGGTATATTGTGTCTGCTTTACTAGCATAGATATGAAACTTTACATATCCCCCCAGAAAAATATAATCTAACATTAACTCGTAGAAACGATGCGGCCAGTTGATAAGTCTATTTCATGCAATTATTCGTTATGAATGTTTCAAAATAATTTTTAAAATAAAGATACGCATATTATAAGCGTTGCTCGGATGTCATTCCTTTTGTGGTGAATTGCCAAACTAAGCTGAATTTAGAATAATCAATAGTCGGTAACTCTTCAATAAAAATAATAATAATAATATATAATACAGTTCTGAATGTAATGTTCTAATATATCCTATATGTCTGAATAAATGTATGAGTGTAAATTTAAATATGCGTGTGTCAGTTAGCTTGTATGTATGCGTGTGTTGGAATTCATGTATGCTCTTCATCCAAAAGGGTGATCAGTAGGTGTATGTACAGCTGGTTAAGTGAATGCATATCTGTGAGATTTTGTATCTTTATGCTTGAGTAAATTAATATATACGACGGTGAGATTATGATTTTGTGTGAGTGAATATTTTTGTATTTTAATGAGATGCATGTGCATTTTGCTAGTGTCAGTGTCAGTGCACGTGTTGTCAACCGAAGAAACATCTATTATAAAATAATGAGACGATTTTTGAAAATGCATAACTATTGAAATAGCAGAAGAAAGCAGAAAAGGATCTCTTGAACATGAAGGTTAATCAGATATGTTCCTTTTTATCTCACCTAAAACATCATTATATATATATATATATATATATATATATATATATATATATATATATATATATAAAGAGAGAGAGAGACGAACACATAACTTCTTTTGTTATTTTTTAATTCTCTCTCTTTCTTTTTCTTTCTCTATCCTTTGATCTCACCGGTCAATGCCATATACCGGTATGACGTCTGGGTAAAAGTAATCGACCTTATACCACCATTAGCAGGTCCCGAGCATAGTCCATACCAAATTGGAGACTATGTCTGAGTGACAGCACCGTAGAATCTTTGGACCACGAGATTTGGCCAGGCGTGCGTAACCGAGATAATCAGCCCACAATTCGTCTTGGTGGATAGGATGCCCCAACATGTGAAGGACCTGCGTCACCGATACCGTGTACTCTCGTCAAAAGATTCCGACAGCACAGCATCCTCGGAGAGCATGTCGGAAAGTTTGATATCCGACGACGACACAGACTCAGATGTTCATGAGGCAGTAGTAAAAGACGTGTGTGCTCCTAAGAAATGCCACGGTTCAATTGCGTAGAAGCACCCGACAAAGATGACCAACGTCAGGATGCAGTCTATGTGATCATCAGATCACAGGGGGGGGGAGGCGGATGTAGCAGAACTGAACAACACTTCGCTGGTTCTACTGAGGTTACGAAATAGGATGTGCACAAGAACCACCGTCATTAGAAGCCTTATTCGTCAAGTACAAAGAAAAGAAAGATATACAAATTGTGGTACTGTCGCGATTAAAACTCTGAATATAAGGAAAGTTTTTTTTTTGCGAGGGGTAGTAATTGTGATGTTATGAAGAAGAAAAAGAAAAAGAGAGGAGAAGGAAAGAGAAGATTGCTTTGCTCACCCGGAGTTCATTTTATACCTCTCACTCGGAAGAAAAAGAACGACGCTTTTTTAGGGTGTTTTTTTTTTTTTTTTTTTTGCACAAAACGGTATTCGCCAATTTAAAACATTAATTTACACTCTTTTACTAACAAATCCACAAGGCCACCGTAAACTGCGAGAAATATTGTTGAAATTTAAACATTTATTGTTAAATGTCTTAAGTTCTGTCAGAATGATCTTATGATTATAATATAATGATCTGCAAATGTGAGCTAAAGTGACTGATTTTTTTCGTCTGTAAAGTGCTCAGCGATAAGAAACGGGGTTATTAAAGGTACTGACATATATAATGGTCCTTATCTTGAGTTGAGCATATTGGGAAGTGATACACGATATACCATTAGCATATTAAGCGATGCTCTTTATGCAAATAAATCGAGCTTAGGTATTCAGACGATTGGAAAACATCGTTAATTCACTATCCACACAGCAGTTACCGATAGCGTAATGGTTTGATGCCTTGAGTGCCATAGGGGCGATCGGGGTTCGTACTGGCTTGAGATAGTTGACTATCTAGCCGCACTGATGAACTGATACAGCGAAACAGTACTGTATGTGGGTGTCTCTCTCTCTCTCTCTCTCTCTCTCTATATATATATATATATATATATATATATATATATATATATATATATATATATATATATACACGTTTTCTCGGTCTCTGGTTACGGTATTTGCTCCGCGTTACGATATTATTTATAATGTTATTTAATTATATATACCTGTGTATTATAGACCTTACTGTATTTTGTTACTAATTTTTCTCTCTCTCACACACACACAGACACGCACACACACACACACACACACACACATATATATATATATATATATATATATATATATATATATATATATTATATATATATATATATATCGAAGCTTTGATTCCAAGACTCGCGGTGAAGAGATAAGAGATGTCGCCACACATCTTCGAAGCTGGCAGGCAGGTGCTGACCAGCGCGACCTGTTGAAATACGAGATCACTGGCGGCCTCAAGTGTAGTGACAGAAGAAGCGAACCTGAAGCAAAAAACTACTGCACGCTTGATACAAAACCACTTTCTTTAAGGATTCAGAACCAAGATGAGACATGATCGATGGACGCCATGATATATATATATGTGTGTGTGTGTGTGTGTGTGTGTGTGTGTGTGTGTGTGTGTGTGTGTGTGTGTGTGTAAAGTTGAGAATTAAATATAGCTGAGTGCATATGTTAATATTTTTGTTTCCTTTAACAAACTAGATCTTACGTAAGATATAAGAGAAAATAATTTATAAACATTTTTTTCGAAGTTCTTTTCCAGGGGTCATCCTTTGTCTTCTAATGAGATGCGTAAATGATGTATCCTGGTAATTGCACGTCCATCTCAGTTGTTTGTTATAATTTAAACTGTTGAATCCTGGATTTCAATGAGCAAATATCGACTTAGTCATTGGATTTCATCATAACATTGTTTACTTTTTTTATTTTCTGTTTCTAAATTTAACTATTTATCGAGCTGGAGCAAGTGTGAATATGAAAGTTTTAAATATGTACTCAAATATATATCGTCATATATACCTATGTATATTTTCCTATATTAAATATAGATACCATTAGAAAAGGCAGACGAAATAAATATCATAATACTTAATAAATCAGACTATCATACAAAAGTATATATGTATATATAATTAGGAAAAGCAGATTAAAAAAATCTAATTTCGATATGTAATTAAATAAACGCATTTTTTCTCCTTATACAAAACGACTTCATAGCTTCGAAAACGCAGAGGCCACACGAAATCCCATTACGATCCGATTAATATTTGATGTACAATTTACAGTTAGTAACAGTCGCTTTCATTTGTTATCGCAAATTTTGTTAATTCCTAGGAGAGTAAATTTTATTCGCATATCATCCACACGGGTAATAGCAGAATAATTATTTCTTCTACTTCAATATGAAAAATGGCCGGTGTAACACCAAAGAGGGGCCACATCAGATCAGTAGGGTCGATGTGACGTTTTTTGTTAAATGTGATAATAATCCCGGGCGAACACCGGTTACAGAAAAAAAAATAATTTTTTTTAGTTAATATTTTTATGTATCAAAATCTTGTTGTTGAGATACCATACGGTCGGGGGATAAAAATAGAAATCGCCTGCTAAACTTCAAAGCGAAAGATTACTTAAAACCTTTTTTAACCAAAATACGCCCGCGTTTGAACTAACGAGCCAAACACAAAATATTCCGAATCAGAGCTTTGAAATGTCGGTCGGCTTGGAAATGTGTTGGTTGACAGGTGAAATGTCGGATCGTTTTTGATCTGAGAAACACACACACACACACACACACACACGAAACAGATCGGGCCTGATAAAAGAATTCATGACGTCAGCCCAAGGTTCGACATGAATTGTTTTTCAATATGACTTATCTAAAAATGTCTTTTGGCAAATTGTTTTGGGCGCTAAAGGGAATTCTGACATGTAAAGAATATTTTTTTAAAAATCACACGGATGTTTTTACAAAACAAATAAATTCAAAGGGGAAAGAATATCAAACCGATATTTTTAAATAGATAAAAGCTGGAGATCTATTACAAGCTAAATAATAATATTTCCTCTGATTATCAGTTGATAATATGGAAAAAAAACATTATAAAGAAGGCGGGGTCAGACAAGTTGGGGAGGAGTCAATTTGATTTTGGAAATTGGGGGCGGAAAAATAATACCTGCCACAGGCCTAATTGACCAATGAGAAGGAATCAGGTGGATTGTTATCAATCAATTTGATTGGTCGAAGTCGAACGTAGGCGTCGTCATAATTCAAGGGTTTTACTATATAAGATCTATAAAACTCGATTTAATCAGAAAGATAAGAGAGAGAGAGATAGGAGATAAGAAGAGAGTAGACACAGAGAGATCTCTGGAGAGACAGAGATAAGGACTCGGTAGAGGACTCCAGCCACCCAACTTCTCTCTCCCCCTCGCTGGTCGCCAGAGAGCTCAATTTGCAACTTAATAGAATTCAGAGGACCTAGGAAGAGACCAGCCAGAACACCTTAGTGATAATTTCAACGGTCCGAGACTCCGACCGAGTATTTCAACAACAAGAAGCTCATTCACAGATCTAATTGCTTGCTTCCATTTAATCTTCAATTGTACATACGTCTGTAGATAATCATTTATGAATTTCCTAATACATTATATAACCAACCTCCGGAGTTTGTTTGCTGATGTGCTGTTGTTCCATGTAATTTTAATTCTTTTTACTTGCCACTTGTGACCCCGTTCCCGTCAACTAACACCCAGTCAACAGGACGACCAACTAGACGATCAAGAAGAACAGGCCTTGAGGACCGTGCAACCGAGAAGAGTCCTCCAACGCCTTGACGAGGGCTCACTGGGTGACGCGACGTACCAACGGTTGGCAGACCTGGTTGCCCAGTCGACATAATTAATTACCCGGTGACTAGTATAATCATAATTGGGCATCGACCCAGGGTTAAGATCATAACTGGGCCGCGATCAGAGGTTCAAGGTCGTGTAAGGTCCCGTTCAAGGTCACACCGGGAACATTTGCCACATTTTCTTCCTTATTGCCCCGTCCGTGTTTGCTTATCCTCCAAATGCATCCCCTCCCTATTTGTTTTTCAATTTTAACTTCTAAATATTACTGTAGGGAAGCGTGCGACTTACCTAACTAGCACATAATTCAACGGGTCGGTCGTGGAATTAAATGAATGAAGAAGAAACAAAAATGGCTGCCTTATCTTTTTATGTGCCTGCAATGTGACCATCCGTTATGCAAATGAGATGCTCCTGGTTGGAGATAAAAGAGGGTTGATTTTTAGAGCGGCGTTCATTTTGAAGTTGGATTTCGAAGAAATAAGTTGAATTAGTAGAAGTTCGTTTGGAGTTGAGAGAAGGTGCGTTACGTATACAGAAGTTTGGAAGTTTGAAGTTTGGATAACAGTGTAAACCTTACCCAGGAAATTATTGGTGTGACGGGCGGAAGAAATAACACTCAAGTTATTGAATTACAATAACAATTCTTCCTGTTCAAAAAATTTCGGCCAATAGCGAGTCAAACAGTTTTCGCCTGCTTTATTCACGACGATTCAAGCTCATTCACACACAGTAAACCCGTGATGGTTCATTTCTTAATCTGTTTTTTTTTTTTGTCTCTGTTTTGAAAACCATTACTAATCGCATTTTTAGCGCTTATTTTCTCTGTCAGAAATAAGGATTCTTTCTTTACACATTGTTTTTCATCTTTCCAATTATAATTTACTTTTCCAACTTCATCGTCCTTGATGGATGGGCTCTTTAGCAGTAGTAATGGTGTTATTAATAATGGACTTATTATTACATTCTTTGCATTCGATTATTACTATCATTTTTTGTTCTAAATATTACGGCTTTCTATGTTGTTGTTTACATATGGAAAATAAAACGTCTCCGTCTGCAATGATTGTTGCAAAATCATTGTTGCACGCCACAGACAATGCCTTTTCGAATTTCGTGCTTTTTGTGCTTTTTTCCATTACTTTTCATTCGCTGACTTCACAGCCAATACCTAAACAACAAAACAAAAACTTGACTCAGTCTAGAAGGATTTCTATTTCGTTAAATTTCATCAGAAACAATGGTCTAACGTTTCATTTTAATATTAATACTCTTACATTTTTTTTTTTATTTCGGTTGGGGGTTATGCACAATTTTTCTTCATTTTTGTTGGCTGTTACGCATATGTCTGTACCTCCTTACCCTTGCCAAATTCATATATTTTGAACGGTCAGACAGTGTAAGTTTCGATTATAGGCCATTACTAATAACATCATTAAAACTGAATTATCTTAGTCTATAACGATTTCTACTTCGTTGCAGATACACCAGAACTAATGGTTTCAGGTTTGATTGAAATATGTGTTCGTAAACATTTGTTAGAGCGGTGATGCAAATATGATACCTTTATGAAAATATTCTTCATAAACATTTCTATTGCTTCGATAATAGAGTGTGGAATCACATGAATCACATTCTCTAATACGTTAATTAATAATTTAATTCTAGCTTTCGTTGTATAGTAGACGCTGATCAAGCAATGTATCAGAGAGAAAAAAAAGCTTGCTGCGTATCTGAATACCCTTTATGTAAAATTTCAAATGTTTAGACTCAAAATTTACCGAATAGTTTTCTAGAGACCGCAAAGGTCAAATCTTTAGAACTTTGACCCTTCGTAGTAAAATTTTCGCCCAAAAATCGATTAAAAAGCTTACCCTCTGTCTGATTACACTTTATGTAAAATTTCAAATGTTTAGACCAAAAATTGGCTAAGAGGTCAATTTTTTTTATAACTTTGACCCCAATTGTGACCACTTAACATTTATTGGTTTGGGTTCAAATCAAATTAAAAAGTTTGATCCATGTCCAAGAAACCTACATCTAAAATTTCAATTGTTTAGACACACAATTGGAGGAGTAATCTGGTATAGTTCTCAAAGGTCAAATCGTTGAACCTATTGACAGCCAAATTTCTGGCCGAGAACTGATTAAAAAGATTTTCTCAAATCACAATACCTCTTATGTCAAATCTCGAGTCTGTAGACTTAAAATGGACAGAGTAATTTGGTAGGTAAATGTACGCACACAGACAGACACACAGACAATTTCACTTATTTATATATATATATATATATATATATATATATATATATATATATATATATATATATATGGCTATTGTAATCAGATAAGATATTTGTAATTACTAATTACACTGATAACACATATCGTTTTCAAGTTCAGTGCTATTATTACATTGCAAGACCTCTAATTCTGTCAGCTCATATTTGAACAAATAACTATTTTTTTCTCAATCATAATAAACAGGCCAAGATATATTGCCAGAGGTAATATTCTACGGGACGATTTTGATTGATTAGGTTCGTGACCATTTTTCTCTTGTACTTAATGGTCAAAGCTGTCAAATATCGCTGCACTCTTTTTTCATATTCATTCTCAGAGTTATGTATTTTTCTTTATCTGTATTTTGTCTTCCCTAAATCTATAGTCAAAGTTTTATCTTTCGTCAAACTTCTATTTTTACTTGACGTCTGAGTATTTGAACCGCCCTATTACATTCGCCAGTAAATGTTGATTGATTAGTTCAACTAGTTTCCAGCGAGAAACTTTGATAACCCATGTGTAATATGTAGTAAAGACTACAAACAGACAGACAGGCTGACATATAACCTTTTACGTATTAGATATATACTACGGGAAGAGGAAAAAGGGGTGCGAAGTGATGGGGCCGTGGAATAGAAGGAATATTAATATTACTAGCAGAGACGTAAGACACGGAGCGTACGGAGATAACGTAAACAAATACCAGTCAATGTTTGGCTGTGCAGTCACAAGTGGTTCAGACTATTTGCTGTACTTGGAGAATAGTATCCAGTACTTGGTTTGCAAGAACCGTGTAAGTAATGCATTACCTAGTATTTGCAATTTGTCACCTATATATGCTGATAAAGCAAACCTTCGTTGAATGACTTAGAGTAAGCATTTTCTCAACTATATTATAATCATATTTAAAAAATAATCTAATATATAAAAGTCTATCTATCTGTCTGTCTGTCTTTCTGTCTGCTTGTCTCCATATTATCGAACTCTATCTCTCCCGAAACTAAAAGTCTCACAGCGGCGCTAGAGGCCTCAAATGATTAGATTTTTTATACACCGTTCTTGTATAGATATTTAGCGGCTTAAATAGATTTGAAGGGGTCAAAAATGGGTAAAAAATGAAAAAAAAAATCGTTCACTTCATATACGTGTTACACTAGTAGAGTGATAACGTCACCAGCTTTGAATATTACAGTTTTGCTTTCGGTTTTGATTCAAGCTGATGTAATCCGAATACTTTTTCTCTTTTAAAATCACGACTCTATAATAATAAATACGAAATCTGGACAAATTGAAATATTTTATTGAAGCGTTTTTTACGACCATGCAAAGCCGGTCGCATCTCCTGTAAGTCTAATATATAAAAGGAACTATAGTGTCTGTCTTTCTACCTGTCTGTCTCTGTATTTCAAAGTCTATCTCCCCGAAATTAAAAGTCGCAGAGTGGCGCAATGGACCTCAAATAATTGGACTTGTATGGACCGTTCTATTATGGGTCTTTAGCCGGTTAAAATAGTTTTTAAATGGGGGAAAACGGGTTCAAAACTTAATAATATATACGAAATCTGGACAAGGGCCCTGGATGTGACCTTAAACTATATCCAGTGGTGAGGCCCCAGCTTGTGGGCTTTGGAGAGTGTGGAGCCACCCTTTAATTGCCATAGATCCACGGTCCACTCTGACTCGGAGTGGTAGTACCTGTTAGGGTCCCAACTATGGGTTAAATAGAAACTGACTTGAAAACAACAAATATATTCTATTAAAAAAAAAATTCTTCAAAATCTTTGGATTCGGTGTTAAATAACCTGAAAAGGGTTGATATGCCGTAAAACAAAAACCACCAACCAAATCTGGACAATTGGAAGATCATATTTATGTGTATTTTATGACTGGGAAAAGTCACCCCCCCCCATCGCTAGCTTAATTTAAATAATCACTATGTCTGTCTGTAACCATATTTTTAAACCTTATCTCTCCGAAACTAAAAGTCGCATAGCGGTGCTAGGGACTCAAATGATTAGATTTTTTTTTATTATTGACTGTCTTTTCATGGGTCTTTAGCTGGTTTGTCTAGGAAATTTTTGCCTTGGAACGATAAACAGGTCGAAAACCTTGACCTCAAACATTTATATGTCAAAGTCAAAGTTAAGTCAAAGTTAAAATAGTTTTGAAGTGGTCAAAAATTGGTCAAAATTGAAAAAATCGTTCAGTTCATATGCTTATCACGTTAGTGCAATAATAATGTCAATTTAGATTCTAGCTGATAGAACTCCAATACTATTTATTATTTTTTTTTACTTTTGAAATCACGAATAAAATAATCTAATATATAAAAGTTTGTCTCTCTCCATATCTTCATAATCGATCTCTTCCAAAACTAAAAGTCGAAGAGTGGTGCAAGGGGCCTAAAGGCTTTTTATGGAGCATAATGTTACGGGTCTTTACTGAGTTAAAATAGTTTTTAAATGGTTAAAAATAGGTCAAAATTAGAAAAAAATCGTTATACTTTTCGTACATTCACCATAATTAATTTTTAATTTTTAAGTTTTTATCAGTTCGTATGCATATCACGTTTGTACAGTGGTAACGTTACTGGCTTTGAATGCTAAAGTTTTTCTTTTGGTTATGATTTTTACTGATGGCAGCCAAATACTTCTTTTTCACTTTTGAAATTACAACTACATATATGAAATCTGGAAAAATTAAAATATTATATGTAAGCATATTTTATGACCTCGCAAAGATGGGCGCCTCATCCCGCTAGTAATACTTACGAAATCTGGAAAAATTAAAATATTATATTAAAGTGCATTTTATGCATTTTACCCCCCTACCTCTGCTAGTCTAATCCTTAAAATGCACTATGTATGTCTGTCTTCATATATTCAATCTCTATCTCTGACAAAACTTAAAGGTGCTGGAGGCCCCAAATCGTCGGATTTTATATAGACCGTCTTTTATACTATTATAGCCGGTTAAAATAGTTTTTAAAGTGCCAGAAAAAAAATGAGTCAAAATTGATAAAATCTTTATACGTTTTGTACACTCATCTTAGTTTTTTTTTTTTTAATCAGTTTATATGCGTGTCACATTAACAGAGTGGTAACTCCACCAGCTTTGAAAGCTATAGTTTTGCTTTCGGTTACGAGTCTTGTTGATATTACCCGAATAGTTTATATATATATATATATATATATATATATATATATATACATACATATATATATGTATATGTATACGTTTTATTTTTATTCTGTAAAAATCTGAGGATGCTACAGACGGCCAAAAAAAAAAGGCCGTGTAGCCGAAACAATAATGTAACTTCACAGAAAGATACGGTAATAAAAATAAAACGCATATTTGCTCTACAACAGTATTGAGCACTTTCTTCAGTTTTTATTAATTACCATCTCCACTATATATATATATATATATATATATATATATATATATATATATATATATATATTTGAAATCACGATTCTGTAATAATATATACGAAATCTGGACAAATTTAAATATCATATTTAAGCATATTGTACGACCGGGCAAAGCCGGGCGCCCTACCCCGCTAATAACGCAAAAACAATTAAATAAAAGACATGAAAGAGCACAGAGAAAATTAAAAGTTAAACAATTAAGGAGAGAAAAGGTATTATATTTTCCAAATTTAATCCATCTTGTAACAGGTCGTGTACTAAGTTTATAACAGTAACCTCTCACGCATGAAGGGAACTATTTACTTCCGAATTATTTTTGTCTATTTTCTGTTCTAACTTTTTTAAGGACATGTTCATTATCTTTAAACTTCGAGTTTATCTGTTTAGCAGAGAATTGGATACAAACAGATGTGTCTTAATATGATTAGAAGCTCAGCATAGCTGAGTTTGGTTAGTTTTGTATATAAACCATTTTTGGATACAAAGCGTCAGGTTATTTCCTAACGGAAACATTTGTGTTTTCGTATGTGTGTGTGTGTGTGTGTGCGGGAGGGGTGGATTTGATTATTACGTGAATATACCTTAATGTGAAACTTGCTTGCTTTTTTAGTATTTTCCAAAAAAAAATTGGAATTCATGAAAGAGAACTTTCGTGCTGTCAACAGAATATGAGGTCAAAAGCAATAACACAAATTAAAACTTTAATTTTCTTCTTCCGAAAATATTATCCATTTTTTATGAGATAATAACAGGTAATTTCTTACGGATTTAATTTTATCTAACTTCATTATGCGCCCGAGGAAGAACAAATGTACAATTTAATTCTCAAAATAAAAATTTATTTTCTTTTATATAATATATAAGTCTATCTCTATTTATAACTCAACTACGTAATGAAATATTTCCTACAGCATTCAGCAATAATATTTTTTAATTACAGTAATTCTTATTGATTTTAAATATATAGGTATACTCCAATGCACATAAGTCACAGCATTTATAGTTCGTATTTACAACGTATTAATTGCAATTCAGTATTATCTTTATGTTCATAATTTCTATCTTAATGCGGACATTTTCCTTTTCTATGCAATGTATGGTAGTGTGAGACACTGCATCAATAAATTACTAGTGATAAGATGATTAGAAATTTTGGTTTTTCAGAGATTCTATTGTTGCTTTTAGACCACACTATTTATTCAAACGTTTATTTGTGGGTTGAGGCTAAAAGTAATGGCTTCATTGAGAAACACTCAAATGCATTAAAACATAGAAATTGCTCATGCAAATACGAGTACTGGAAGAGTCTAGCTTACATTTGAATAAATGTCACAATAGAAACACCTCGTTTGTTTAAAATAGTGTCTGAGGTTGTACTGACCATCTCACTAACGATGAAAAGTGGTGTTTGAAAACAAAACTAGCAGCACTTAAAAGAAACAAGCCTTCGTTAGGTTCGATACTTCATTATTCTCAAAAGTTAACAAATGGTAATTGACGACTCAACTAAAGAGAAATATTCTACAAGATTATAAATATTACATTGCTTTCCACTGGATCTGGACGGTGTAATGATCATGTGATTACTTTTTTAACATTTCCTAGTCATATATACATGCGTTCTTTAATATTTTATATGTATAAGTAAGTGTATGTATATATGTGTGTGTGTATATATATATGTGTGTGTGTGTGTTATTATTATAGCGATGATAACAGCATATTCTTTTTATTGTTTTGACTCTCGAATATATATCCGACACAGTAAGACACAGTTAAAAAACTGATAACCACATCACTCTATATAAAAACATATAAGATATCAACAGATACACACTCGAGAGTCAAAACAATGAAAAGAATATGCTGTTGTCGTAGCTCTACTAATTATATATATATATATATATATATATATATATATAAGCAACTTATGTTTATAGAGAAGTTTCAAAACTGCGTTCATGGCAATATGAGACTACACCTGACAAATTCTGTTCTTCGTATTCTAGCTTTTACAATTAAAGGCTTCTTCAGAAACTCTTCTCTCAGTTTTTATCTTCAATCTTTTACAATTTACGACTAAATCGAATTGGCTACTTACAGAAACCTGTGCTCTTGGCTTCTTCTGGTGTGATTCATTTTTTCTTCTAGAACTAACATAGTTTACAACTCAAAACACACACAAATATATATATATATATATATATATATATATATATGTACTAGTGACTTCGTGGCTTAGTGGGGATGCATTTTTCTCTACCCTGCAACCTCTCTCCCACAGAAGAGAGTTTGAGAGCCTATCCTTGTTTTATCGTTATTTCCATGGCAGGTGCTCGTCTGAACTCCAATCTCTGGTCCCCCCTCGCCAATCTTTTACGAAAAACACCCGTCTAGCTGAATCCACTGTGAAAAATTTCCCCCACTCCATATCTGTGCCTAAATCAAAACGCGGATTCCATGAACAAAGCTTCTTTCTTAGAACTGCACGCCTGTGGAACTCTGTTCCGTCTGCCTGCTTCCCTCCGGACTACAACTTGGATGTCTTCAAGTCCAATGTTAGCAAATTCCTAATGAACCGCCCCTTAATTAAACACTTCATCAAATCTCCACACTAACGTAATGTACTTGCAATAACCCTTATCCCTGAGTGGCTTCCGGGCCTTGATAAGTGGTGATCACTGTGTAAAAAAAAACAGTATGATATCTGGCGATGCCCGGGTCGACATGAAGTTCCGTTTGGAACAAACCTGCTCTACTAAGGATATTAATTATTTTCATCGTGGGCAACGTTGATACTCCACAATTATTTCAAAAATAAAAGAACGGATAAAAACATGTAAATGTAATCGCCCCCAAAAAGAATTACATGATATCCTCTCCACTATATGCTTCGGCAGAATGGATACAAACAGAAGAAGCTATTCTCCAGATAGTTAGCACTTTTTCTTGCTCGTGCGCTGGACCCCACCCCCGCTAAAAAATAAAATATAAAATAAAAAAAATAAATGAATGAAAACAAATTCTATTTCAATAAAAATAGCAGCAAGTACCGGAGCGGCTGAAAAAAATAGCCGTTTAGGCAGATTTCAACCTGAAAAGCGAATAAAGGGAATATCTAGTTTGCTCACTGAAGAAATAATAACGTTATGAACATTAATGTGTTTGAAAAGTTTAAGAACAAAATGGAATTCTTTACATTGGATTGTTTTTTGTTTGTTTGTTTGTTTGTTTGCTTGTTTGTTTATTTGCTTTTTTCACTGACTTTTTTTCGTAAATAAAAGAAATTTTCGACTTGTTTCTTTTTGGGGGGGATCAATTTCCACATCGCTCAAAAATTCTGTATTGTCGTTTCAAGAATAATAAAAAAGAAACAACGTTTATTCGTAAGTGTATTTATTTGTTTATTTATTTTTATTATTTAAAAAATAAACCAATACATCTTTCTTTTTTATTATTTTTCACGCTAGAAATTATGTGTGAAAGAGTTTCTTTTCTCATTTTTCGAACTTCGGAACATATAAAAAATACTCCCTAGGAGAAATAACTTTACTGGTTTCTAAAAATATCGATGCCGAAAAAAATAATTCCAAATAAATTAAATTAAATATATTATCAATATAATTATTATTTAAAGATGATGAAATAACAATCTTAAATAGACCACTTAAAATAAGTTTCCCGATAGAAACTGAAACTAACGTACAGTTATTTAATAAAGTCGATTTTCCTTTATATATATGAAAATGAGGTAACCTCTTAATCGTATATTTTTAAAGAATCATACTATATATAGAAACAAATCAAATACTAAAGTAATGGACCTTTATATATATTAATCAAATTGTGAACAAACAAACATACAGGAATACGAATTTATATATATATATATATATATATATATATACCAGCATGGGGGCCTGACATTGCCCGGGTGTTTGTATATGTATGTTGAACAAAAAAAAGTGGTAGTAGGAAGGCAGGCTCGAACCCGTACCGCAAAGGAGGAAAAGAACTGGGTAAAACCTAACGTTTATGCTGTTACGACCACCGCCAAACCGGAAGCGACATTTTTTTAAAATTAAGCCTAGACAATCTAAAGGAGAGGATAACTTTCGAAAATATCGGCGAAAAAAGTTCCCCCCCTGTAGAAAAGTGCCTAGTTGAAGGGGAAGATATTTATGTTTTTAGCCAATTATTCGATATTTGTCGTATGAAAAGTCGAACTTCAAAACGATACTGATCTTGGTAAAATCCGTCGCCTTTGTAGAAAGTTTAAGGCAGACATGCAAACAGACATACATACATACATTTATATATTGATAACTAAAAATTCTCGACCCAAACTAATGAAAAAGCTTGCCCTATCTCTGAATACTCTTTATATAAAATTTCAAATATTTAAAATTTCAAATATTTAGACAAAAAATTGCCTGAGTAATTTGGAAGAGACCGCAGAGGTCAATTTTTTAACTTTGATCCCTAGTATGACCCCTTAAAATTTATTGTTTTGGGCTCAAATAAAGTTATTAATTTAGATCCATGTCCAAGGAACCTATATCTTAAATTTCAAGTGCGTAGACGTTAAATTGTCGGAGGAGTTTGGTGGAGTTCTCAAATGTTCAATCGTTGAACTTTGACCCCTTAACAGCCAAATTTCTGACCAAAAACCGATCACATCGATTTTCTCAAATCTCAGTAACCTGTATATCAAATTTCGGGTCTGTAGACTAAAAATTGGCAGAGTTATTGCGTAGGGAAATGTACACAGACACACAAGCACACAGGTACACAGATACACAGGTACACAGACACTTTCACTTATATATATATATATATATATATATATATATATATATATGTGTGTGTGTGTGTGTGTGTGTACGTGTGTGTGCGCGCGCGTATATATTATATGTGCGTCTATATATATATATATATATATGTATATATATATATATATATATATATATATATATATATATATATATATTAGGCAGTTTATTTGCATTAAGACAGACATTATATTTTAAAAACACGGAGTGTCTCTGCTTATTTTCTTTTTGATAGTGTCTCATTTTAGTATTGTCTTATTAATACTTTAGCTATTTTTTTTACAAATAGGATCGCTGTTTCTTTTTGTTCCATTCGTGAGCACTTTCCAATAAATTCTCCAGTCGTCATCAGGCAGTTATGTCTACTTAGTTAAATACTATGTAGCAATTTATAGCTTTTAAAACTACGTATGCATATCGAATGCCATGTGTGAATTCGAGCTCACGTGTTTTAAGCGGGGATAAATAAATTTATGAACAATATATAAAATGGTTAATATTAATATTTACAAATTGGTAAAATCTTAATTTACAATTTTTTAAATTGTTTTTCCCGCTAACTTATAGTCGTTTACGAACATAGACACTTTAAAATATTACGGCTAGACTCATAACTAACGTTATTTATTGTCTTTTGCTTCGTTTTTTAGTATATCTCTACAAAGGATTAACCACTTATCAAAGCCGGGAGGCCACTCAAGGATAAGGATTAATGAGTATACAGTAGTCAATGGGAAAATGTCGTAGTAATCGTTAGTAGTGGAAATTTGTTAAATTGGATCATCAATAATTTATTCACGTTGGATTTAAAGACAACCATATTGTAGTCAGTTGGAAAGCAGGGAAACGGAACAGAGTTCCACAGGCGTGCACTTTTAAGAAAGAATCTTTATTCATGAAATCTACATCTAGGTTTAGGCAAAGATAAAGAGTGGGGGAAATTATTGATAGTGGTTTCAGTTAGACGAGTCAATGCATTTTGTCTTATTAGCGGAGAATATATGCATATGAATTATATTTTTAAAAACCTATCCGTCGGATTTAACGTTAACATGGTACTTATAATGGTAGAATAAGCTAATATGGAGAGATTGTTTGTTGGTTATTAGTCGTTTGATCTGAGTTTTTAATTGTTGATTTGATTTGTTTATCATTTAGAAAATTGGGAATTTTTTTGCTGATCAAAATGTTTTATTTTTAGTTCGCTAAAAGTATTTTTTATTTGAGGAAATGTATGTGTGTGTTGTGTGTGTATGTATGTGTGTGTGTGAGTATTCAACTTTATTCTGATTTATTGCTTTGTACAGTTTTGATGCAAAAACTTTGAGCGGCACATTCTATTAGGATAAAATATCTTCAATGAATAAACTTTATTCATTTTAACCATATGCCAATACATTGCCTATGATGTTTTATGTATTTGTGTGAGAGCTATTTTTCTAATGTAATTAGATTTAACACATTTTTTAAATATGTGATTTATATTGTAAACTCTGCCGAGACAGTATCGTCCATTTTCGATGTTGAAAATAAATCAACTCGAAAGGCATTTTCAATTATTTCTGCACATATATAACAATTCTTGTATGAATATATGCCTGTACATTGCTTTATATCGGATTGATTCATAGAACAACTGGAATGATTATTCGTGATTGTTATTTTTAAAACATATCTAATAGGCGCAAAAGGCAAATAACATAGACTATATTTTGTTTAAAAACAAAAAAAAACAAAAGTAGGAAGCTTTTCGTGAAAATTCGGATATCTTTGATTTTCATTACCTTTTTATAATAGCTATTAGGCATCAAATAATTAATATTCCTCGAATTTCAATTCACGTGGAATACTTTAAAGTATCTTTCGGTGCGTAATATTAGCATTCTACTTGAAAATTCACTTTGCATTTAATTTGATCTGTAATCAGTAGACATTAATTAAACACCATTACATAATTAAAAAAATAATAAAATCGCTTTATCCTTTAATTTTACACATTTTCTACAATCAAAAGCATGTAAAAGATTTTTAACAATGTTGAGAAAAAGGATTCTAGACATAAAGATTAGCTACAACCAAAAGAAGAGTTTATGCAGACAAGTTCATCATGAGACAAATCTTGTGAGCCTTTTCAGAAGTCAACTTCACACAAGAACAACAACAACGGTGATGACAAATTTACCAGTTATAACCAGGGCTATAAAAACAGCATATTCTTTTCATTGTTTTTACTCTTGAGTATGTATCCGACACAGATAGACACAGTTAATCAACTGAAGATCATATCACTCTACATAAAAAAACATATAAGATATCAATGGAGAATCAAAACAAGGAAAATAATATGTTGTTGTCATAGCCCTTGTTATCACAAAGAAAGGAGATGCTTATAGGTTTTATTCTTTAAAATTCCAATTTAGGAGGAAAACAATCAGAAGTAAAAGGGTTTCAGAAGCCTGCAGTTCTTGAAAATTTGCTACTGGAATTGGATCCTCTGATGCAATGAGCAGACAGCGATTTTGATGGAGTGGTCTAGATCAACGAGTAAAACAGGCTGAAACAAAGGGAAGCAGAATTAAATCATACAGTGCTGAAGAACACGTGAAAAATATTATTTAAATAAAAGACTGAGGTAAGCAACATCACGTCTAATTGAAATCAGAAACACGAGAGCGTAATTTCTTCAAACCTATATTTCCTTGAAATCTCTTTTATTTTATTGCGAAATAAAACGAACTCTGCTGATGGTTCTCTCGACTTTATTATTAAAGTATGAAGATGAAACTACAATTTAAGACTATTTTTTACTAGCACTAATTAAAACTTTTAAATATATTTCTCTAAGACTATTACACTTTAGTTAGAATCTAAAACCATAAGATGCTTTATGGCTTCTCTTTTCTGTTTCAAGTTACACAAGGATTGCGAAAATTAAAAATATTTTAACGCACAAAATACAAGGAGAGCATCGACCATAGTTGATATAATTCATTGGTTTTCTCGATCTTTTATATGAATATAAACAACTGGCAATGATGTAAAAACCGTGATTCACTTTTGTCTAATGAGTACAACTTGAATATGTTAGTTTTATTAAATCGTTTTCAATTAAATTTATTTAAAAAAAAGAGAAAGTTCTTCGTGTTACGATAATAAAAAATTGCTTAAACAGTAAACTATTTTACTTTATGATTTGCATAGATCTGTAAAAAAAATTTTTTTCGAAAGTTCGAGTTTTAATTTTTTTAACTCTTCGCGAACATTGCTAAATAAGTTTCACGTCAAATCCTACACCACCGCTTAATCGAAGCTTATATCTTCTTTCTCTCCTCACTATTATATTATTTCTCCTCATAATTCTCTTTGGGTCGTAATATCTGTGTTTTCTATTTTAGAGACATTTTATCTTCGATCAACAAAACATATACGAAACTTACAGAGACGACAACTAACGTCAAACCAATGACGCTATAGTCGATATATAAACGGATACATTTATATAAAAATACGAGGGCATTTTTAAGTTTGTATTTTTTTTTTTTTGAAAACTAAATATACATAATGAAAGATGTCAAATCGCAAGCTGTCAGTGTTTTACAGCCATTTTCTTTTCGACTTGACACTGAAGATATGTCAATTACTTTAAAATGTAGTCTTTTCATTTGTTTAATTTATTGTTACTTTCTAACATTTGATTTTTGGTGGATATCAAGTATAATGAAACAATAGTCGACAAAAATGATGCTGACACTTTGGTTCACGAGTGTAGAAAATAATATAAACGTTTCAGGCATGAAACCCGCCTGTAAGAATGTCAATCATGTTTGGATATAATACTAAACATCATTTCATTTTCTATTAGTATTTGGAATAACATATATCAGGTTGATGCAAAAACAATATTGTTTTTTCTTATTTTTATATATGATTTCTGAATTAATTCATTGGTATATATATATATATATATATATATATATATATATATATATAAGAACAAGTAGTTAATAAAACATGTTAACAACACTTTGAAAAAGATTTAAAAACAACTTTAATTTTAAAAGGGAAGCACAAAATAAGTGGATAGTCCTTAATCCGCAGAGTTTCGAAGAAATACTTTCCTTCTCATCAGAGGGTAGGATTTAGCAAAATGCGGATCGGAATTTGCTTGCAAAAGTATTTGATGAAACTACAAGTAAGTCATAGATCTTACTAGGTAACATATAGTGAAGGAGAGGGAATATCGTGAAGAAAAGGGTGATTTCACGTGAATGGATAGTCTGGTGGAGGGTATATATATATATATATATATATATATATATATATATATATATATATATATACACTAGCATTTCACCCCGGCGTTGCCCGGGAGTTTGGAGGTGTATGTTGAACAAAAAAAGCGGTCAGTTTTTTTTTAACTTTGACCCCTATTATGTGCCCTTAACCTTTATTGTTTTGGGCTCAAATTAAGTTATTAAATAGATCCATGTCCAAAGAACCTGTATCTAAAATTTCAAGTGTTTTGACCCAAAATTGGCGGAGGAGTTTGGTAGAGTTCTCAAAGGTCAAATCGTTGAACTTTGACCCTTTATCAGTAAGATTTCTTGCCGAAAATGGGTTAAAAAGATTTTCCAAAATCTGAATACCACGTATATCAAATTTGGTGTCTGTAGACTGAAAATTGACAGAGTTATTGCGTTGGAAAATGTACACACACAGACACATGGACACACACACACAGACACGTTCACTTATATATATATATATATATATATATATATATATATATATATATATATATGTATGTATATATATATATATATATATATATATATATAATTTTGAAGCGTGTTCTTTGCTCTATCGAATTGTGTTACTCGTTAAAATTCTCAAACTTTTCATTATTGTTTTTGCAGGCTTTTTGACAGCATGAACGAAATTTAAATCCGCACGATTTTCTTGTTCCAGTTCAAACGAGGCTGAAACGTTGCGATGACAGCTCGTGATATGATGATGCGTTTGGTTCAGGATCATCTAACGAACGTGTGGTACAACGGTGGTGCAAGAATGTCCGCAATGGTGAGGAGAGCCTCGAAGATGAAGACGGTCGTGGCCGGGTGATTGTGGTTGATAACGCACATTTGAAAACCTTAATTGAAGCCGATCCTCGCAAAACCACACGAGAACTTGCTGTTGAACTCAAGGTCGACTACTCAACACTCGTTCGCCAATTAAATCAAATAGGGAAGTCAAAAGTATGATAAATGATTGCGGCATGAATTGAAGGATAATAAAAAAAAATCGTCGTTTTAAGGTGTCTTCTACGTTCCTTCTGCGCAACAAAAACGACCCATTTCCCGAGTGGATTGTGACGTGTGGTAAGAAGTGGATCCTTTATAGATCCGGCAACGTTCAGAACAGTGGTTGGATGCTGGAGAAGATCAACAACACTTCCTAGAGTCGAAATTGCACGACAAAAAGGATATGGTAATTGTTTGGTGGTCTGCGACCAGTCTCATCCATCACAGCATCTTAAATCTGAACGAATCGATTATGGCGGAGAAGTACTACCGACAAATTTACGAAATGCACCAGATACGCCAGCGTATGTGCCCGATATTGGTCAATATGACGGAACCAATTCTCCTCCATGACAATGCTCGCCCGCATGTTGCTCAGCTGACCCCGCAAAAGCTGAACGAATTGGGCTACGATACTCTGCCTCATCCGCCACATTCACCGAACTTCTCGCCCACCGACTATCATTTTTTAAACCATCTCGATAACTGCCCGCGAAGAAAATGCTTCAACAGCCGAGATCATGCCGAATCGGCCTTCAATAACTTCATCGCTACCAGAATTCCAGATTTCTAAATTAATGGGATGAATAAACGTGTTTCTAGTTGGCAAAAGCGTGTAAATTCTAATGGTCTTTATATCGATTAATTAAGTTTATTATGAAATGAGTTATGATCTTTTGAATTTGAACGTCAAAAATGACATTATTTTTTAACCAAACTGATATTATATTTCGGTAGTACTTGGAGATGAGATGATGTATCTAGTGAACATGTTTCATATTATTTGAGGATATTGATAAGACCGATCATATATAAATTGAAACGGTGTATAATAACCAAATTCTGTTTAATATTTCATTCAGTAATTGGATAAAATATGATTTACATTTCTCGATATTTTTAATCTTGGCTGTTACAGAAAGAATAAAACTGTCCAGTCCGCCAAGTCATAAGTATTTATGACCTGTAATGAAAAAAAAACGCATGTACTAAAATGAACTAGAAGCGGAATTTTCATGAAGTTAAGACGTTTATATATTAATACAACTCTGTTTTCTACAAGTTTTCCGGGAGTTGACTCGCAGTAAGGTATGGTTCTGCTAGGTTCTAAGAGCTGTGACATTGTACTCTTGTTAGATCGGCTGGACAATGCCTAAAAGTGTGCGGGTCGACGATTATTATCATGATAGTTACTAGTTTTGTAAAAAGATAAAATGTCAGAAAGCATGATATCAAAGCGAAATATATATTGCAGATACAATTATTTATGTTAAAAGGTTTTAATAAGAAAGAATGTTAGTTTTCACAACTAGCACGAACAAAAATGGTAACTTGATGACAAAAAATGTTAAGACATAAATAATTGACGTAGTGAGATCGATTAAAATATACGTATCAGGTAGTCAAGAGTTGGGAGTCAGAGTTAGCAGATCTAATCGGTAGTCAGGGGGAGAAAGGCCGGCCACGGACCGTAATGGCTCCAATGTCGATAGAAAAATTAGGACCCGCGTTGCAGCTTTATAATGGGATAAACATTCGAAATAAAGCTGCTGTTAATACTCCCAAAACTTCGGCTTGTGTGAATTTTCATTTGCAGCTTTTCTGAGGATCTGTTAATAAAGCAATATCAAAGATTGACCAGCTATGTGTTCCCATGGTCCGATTTAAACCCCACGGTATTTTCACTTGTCCCTTAATGTTATTATTGTTATATCTCTTCTTTAGACAATCACTAGACGATTAATGTGTAGACCATTAAATGTATATATATATATATATATATATATATATATATATATATATATATATATATATACACACGCTAATAAATACACATCATATATACAACTCCCGTGTTAAAAAGAACACCACTATACAAAACCTTTATTCTAAAAGAGTTTGTTCTTTTTCTGAGGTTTTATTACTGGTGGAAACGGCGTCAATTTTGTACGAGAAGTTTCCTTTACCTTTCGACCTCGTGTATTATCGTGCCTCGCTAGAAATCTAATAAATACTACTTTTCAAACTGATTAACTCAGCCACCTTCTTATACAGCGACATGTTTATAGATGACATGTTTCTTTCGGCATTTTTTACAATATGTCTTTAATGCGTCACTGTGGAACATATGCCGATTCAATTGATAAGTATGACCCTTTCTCACTTCTCATACAGCTTTAGTTATTACCATATTTCAAGAAATGCAACTTTTACCCCCATCAAAAATATGTATAAAGCAGAGCTAATTTCTCAATTCAAAGCTGTTGCCTCGATCATGAGAAGGAAAAAACTATCGGATGGGGTTACCATTTTCTGTTTCCACGATTAGAATTTCTTGGTTTGTGATGCGACACATTCCTGGAAATTAATTGCAGAAGCTATCAAATGAATCGGAACAATCTCATTCGAGGCGCACAGACGAAACGGATCTCTTCTTAGTACGTGGCTGTGAACACGTTTGACTAAGTTTCTGCGCATTCAATTGCTTTTCATCGTAAAATTAGAGGAATAAAGAGGAATAACGTAACATTTAAATCATGAGTTATAAGTTAAGGAGTGGCATAGTTATCAACTGAAACGGATGTCCAAAATTTTGCTCCAGATGACTCGCTACGGGACATAGAATTGCGTTGATATATGTATTTCGTAAATCACTGAGATCAAGGCATCTGACGAAAACGAATAACTCAAAGTAAATCAAACATCATCTTTTCTTCGCGACCTTTTGTAACTAAATATTATAATCAGAAAATAATAATTTATATTAGCATGTTTATTTGATATACACGCTATATGAGTTAGCTGTTATGTTAGTCGGGCCAAATGTTGATATACTCCATTTCGATAATTTACAGTGGTTATTTCTTATAGAAATATAAATGTTTTTATATAAATGTTAACTAATACAAGACTGTCAAATGTTTATAAATGATAAGAATTCATATAGTAAGTAAAACCGATCTCAGCCGTTTGAAATACATTTTCAAAAAAAATCTTATTTTATTTCCATAATCAGCGGCTTTTTTCTATCTTTTACTTCATTCTTTTTTTATAGTTTGACACTTTGTTTTCTATTTTTTATACCTCACCGATTAAGTCGTTTTATTTTATGAATATTATTGGCAAAACATAAATTTTTTTCTCATCATATTGCTCGGAGAGATTACACGTGTTAATAATCATTTAGGATAGAGATATCGTCCTAGTAATGATTACGAATGTGGAATATTATGCAGCATGGAATAGTACGAATTATCCACTCAAATGAATTTGAAACATTGTCTTGGTTTTATTTTTATTCTGAACAAGAAAACAGATTTCATCGTTTTGATATCGATGAGCATGTAATAGAAAAAGGAAATTTCTGATGACTTTAAGATTTAGGGACCGAACTGGACAATACTAGACTTTAGCGTTCAAAACTCTGCACGGCAACTGGTCGAAATACGAGGTGCCTTCAATAAGTTTCCAATCTTTTTTTTTTGTATAAACATTTAAACTTGTAGACTATTGTTAATTTAGTATATTCTTGCTATACATTTTATGAGATGACTGGCCACATTTTATGATTTCAGATTCCAATAAATAGCTACAGAAAAAATTGGAATAGCCTGATTGTCACAGTTGGTGAATTTAAAACGTGTTAGCTGGACCTAAGGACACTTTAGCAGTACGAAATGTAATAAATGTCTGTTTTAAACTTGGAAAAATGCCACAGAAACGTATGAAATGCGTCAAACTGCCTTTGGACCATCTTGCATGAGTCGAACATCAGTTTGTGAGTGGCATAAGTGATTCAAGAAAGGCGGAGAGTCTTTGAGGGGCGATGAGGGGTGTGGAAGGTGAAAGGAAGTCAGAACACAAGAGTTGATTAGTTAAATAAAGAATTCCATGAATAAGACCCGTCGTATGTCTATAGAGACAATAAGTGCATTAATTTTGATGTCAGTGCTGTAAGTATACACACAATTGTTTGCGAGATACTGATTACGCAGAAGATTTGCGCGAATGTCCCAGTTCAAAATTCCATCCTTGTCACAAATTATTTGACCAAGATGGGCATCAAGACGGTTTCTCACTCTATTTATAATCCATACATTACTCCCTGTGACTTTTGGCTACTCCCTAAACTCAGTGAAAACTCTAGAGGCTGTCGTTATATGACAATTGAGAAGATAAAAGAGGCTGTGACAAGGATCATTGACATGCTCACACAAGTGGACTCCCATGCGGCCTTCTAGAAATTATTGGAAGGTACAACAAGTGCATTACAGTTGGAGGAGATTACTTCAGACGGGAATAGACTTTTACGTGTGTACTATCAATAAATGTGTCTATGCGAAAAAAAAAGCTGGAAACTTATTAAAAGCACTTCTCGGTAAGAATATCCTTTCCAAGTATTTGTCTGAATGGTTTAATTTGTAGCATTTGTGCTATGATTAGATCTGGTTCGTCATATTATCTTGAAATTAATAGCGTATAAATTCCTTAACTCAGAAAAATGGTCTAATACAAACGATATACAATAGTTAGATTACATGATTTTATTCACTTACAAAGCAGCAACAATTCCCAATCGGGCGGTGTGCGCATAAGCCCCTTCTTTGGAATTGTTTTCATTTTCACACGGATACTGTGACTATAGTTAACCATTTTCTTCATTTAATCACCATTAACGAATCTAACTTTCGCGAAATTCTTTATTTTGACGCACGAAAATATAAAATTATTTGCTTGATAGACTGTTTATACCATTAGAAATTTAAACTGCCGTGGGTGTTTAGTTCGATGTGAAGGGACATCTGGGAATTTTCCAGCTGTTTATTCGGTGTGTTATGTCCGACAGAACTAATCAGCTCGGATCATTTTCTTTATGGAACTTACATCGAAAATAAACGAACACGTTTAAGAAAAGGTTTGCAAGAGCCTCGCTCACGCTTTGCTATAGCACAAGCTTTCATAAATAGTTTGTCTTCTTTAAATAATTCGGTTTATTTTCATTTTTTTGTGAATATTTATTAAACTGTGTTTTCTATTTCAAATGAACCACCTTGCATTCTGTTAATAAAAAATAATTTCACAAAAAAAGTGGATAGAAAATAAACAGACAATGATGACAGAATAAAAAAAAGTTACATCGATGATTTCCTTTTTCTAACTAAAACTTGAATATTGCATTTACTTTTTTGTAGCATATAGATTAGAAAGGTACAATAATCTATACTGTAATCAAAGTTCTTCAATGCAAAGACAACCCAACTGGTTGCATCAAGTTAATGATGCCAATGTCATGAGGATGAAATCTTTTGTCTGGAATCATTGCCTAAGAATGTATAACTATCATTTGCCTATTGTTTTGCGTTAACAAGTTGTAGAGATTAAATTAACGAGTATATATATGTGTGTGTGTGCGTGTGTGTGCGTGTGTGTGTGCGTGTGTGTGTAAAACAGAGCGCAGACGTGCGTATATATATATGTGTGTGTGCGTGTGTGTGTGCGCGTGTGTGTAAAACAGAGCGCAGACGTGTGTAGCAAATACAGAAGAAATGGGAAATGACATCACTAAGGAAAAGGATGATAAAAAAGAGGAGAGCGCGCTAGAGAAGACAATAATATTAGAGACGTGGGTAACGTCAAGGCCATAACGAGAAGTCACGTCTGGCGAGACGATGGGAAATGAATGGCATTCTTAAAAAAAAGGAGTCGAGTTATTACTTATCCTACGTTCTTTGCAACGTAGACTGAACACAACTTTACAACTTGTGGGTCTCGTGTGCAAATATGTGTAACGTTACACACACACACACACACACACACACACATATATATATATATATATATATAGAGAGAGAGAGAGAGAGACAGGCAGAAAGAGAGAGAGAAAGAGTTGTTCACCCTGACTATCCTGTATATATATATATATATATATATATATATATATATATATATATATATATATATATATATATCACCCTGGAAAAGACGATATGCTTCCATTCCGTTTTAAGAAAACCACTTTTCTTTTCTTTTTTGGTTCCAGATGATCTACTAGTGTACCAGTTGTGTAGAAATCCTAAGAACTTTAGTAGCTTTCTATTATGTCTGAAAGCGGAACAATGCTCAAGGAGAGAGATCGAAGATGCGACGCTGTACAATTCGTGCTCTCTACCGATTCATGTTATGACAACAGGGCCATTGCCAGCATCATCAAAATGAAAATCCGGACGGTTCAACGCTTGAGGCCATACTTCAATGCATAGGACAACTCATGGCTATGGTCTTTGGTTTAAGGGCCACATTATGCGACCTCACATCTTCGCAGTCGGCTTGAAAGTCAACGCCAAAGTTTACCTGAATGTGTTGAAGAGAGTGGTGATTTACTGGTGCAATCAGGTGGTTGCTGGCAAACCCTAGATATCGCAACAGGATCTGGAAGGGGCCCCAAGTCCAAAGAGACTTAGACTTGGTTTCAGAAGAAGTGCTACGATTGTGTAGCCTTCTCCCGCTGGCCCTATCCTCCACCGACCTGAACGCGCTGATTTACTTCGTTTAGTCATGTCGAGAAAATCACCAGCAGGACCTCTCACAATATCAAAGCCAAACTTGCGCCGCCGCTTCTGAAAAGGGCATACTCCCAGTTCCTGCCCCGTATCGAGGCGGCGATTGAAGCTAAAAGAAGCTATATTGAATAGATGTCAGCTTTGCTACATAATCAACTTACGTGAATAAAGGTGTTCAAATAAAGAATGTTGTTTTCTTTAGAGCGACAATTTTATTGTTCTACGCTGTATATGGATTACTATAATGCTCCCCGTCATGGGTTGAGCATATTGGTAAGTGATAAACAAACTGTTATTAGAGTATTAAGCGATGTTCTTTGTGTAAATAAATGGAGCTTAGGCGTTTGGACAATGTGTTAATTCACATGCTCGTTATAGCCGAGTAGCGCAACGATTAGACGCGCCGACTGTCGCCTAAGCGGTTGAGTTTCAAACCTGGCTTGAGGAAGTTTCTTGTCTAGCCGCACTGATAAACTGTGGTACAAAGAAACAATACTCTATGTGGATTGATATATATATATGTGTGTCTGTGTGTGTATGTGTGTGTATGTGTGTGTGTGTGTACGCAATTACAAATAACCCAAAACAAAAACACAGAGGAATACCGCAGTCAAAATAAATAAACTAACTCGTTTATGAACATCAGGACATTGTTTAGAAAAAAAAAAAAGTTTTCTAAATTTGGAATGTCATATTTAATTCGCTGCTGTCAAACTGGCTCACAATGTTCATCGCCTATGAGAACGGAAAAATAATTAATGTTTGTGCACGCACCTACTCCCGAACAAAACACAACTAGACTGGTTAGATCGATATGAAATATAGAATATGGAGTGCGTAAACTAACACCGAAACAAGGGTATCGTTTACGGGGCCTTTGATGCGAAACATAATATCCGACAAGGTTTTATGTATTACACAAAAAGAAACTGGTATCCTAGGCAGATTTCCATAATTCCTGTAATTATTGTTGCAATCGGGCTAATGAAAAAAGAATTTCGAAACAACCTGGCGAATATATCAGTTAAACCAAGTGCAAAAGAGATACAAACTTATTAATATAAAAGGGTGTTGAGAATCTTAAAAAGATCTCTCTCGGCTGAAATGTATGTCAAGTGGGCGAACATCGGGCATGCCGTAGGATGCTTCACTCGAACCTTGAACAAAATGATATTATTTTTTATATACCTGCAGCTTATTCGTTTCGCGATTATTTCTATATATAATTATTCTGATTCCAAGAGAGACTTCTTACAAAGCAATTTTTAGAAAGGAACCGGAGATATATATTAAATTTTTCTTGTTCCGAGTTAATCTTCATTGCAAGAACAAACTAAATATAATTGCTATTTTCGATATTTATTCAATACACACGAAAATTTAGTGAATATTTTAGACCGAAAATACATTATTCAATTTCGAATAGACGCCATATTGTTGGAATATCCGTTGCAATTTCCTTCACAGACATGAGCTATGTAAACGTTTATATAAATGACGGGCATAACTACTCGGCATTGACGAGAAAGTGCATAACAAAATAGAAGAGTTAACATATATGCGTGAAAAATGTCTCTTTATTTGTACCTATTCTGCACTCTCATATCCGCTACTCTCCATCTCTTACCTACTCTTCCTACCCAGGCCATCTATTCCCACTTCCATGTTCCCTCTCTCCCCTCTCATTTCGTCTTTCTATAAACTCCTCTCCTATATCTTTCTTAGTAACAAATACAATTTCAAATCTGAAGTTGATAGGAAAAATCGTTACATCTGTCGATTTAGTTTACTAATTTTGTTTTTCGTGAAACTAAGACGAATGAATATTATAAAAAACTTCATCCATATTCCGAATGAGGCAATGCTGAAAAAGAATATAACATCTTTTATGAGTATCAGTAGTTTCTGTTTTTTTTTACGTTCATATACAAAAATAGCCAACTCCCTTTTTTATATAATGTTATTTTACTTACATGGTATTGATCGGCAGTCTTTTAACTCTCAATTTTTACCATTTTTCTGATTATGCAATGTTTTATTTTAACAAATATATCTTAAAAGTAAAATTTTATTATCACATCCATGTTTAGTTATTTATTATCAGTTGAATCAAAATGTAAAATTATAACTAAATTAGTGAATGCAATGTGGTTTCAATCTCAATTTTTAAGAAAGTGGTATAAATAGCTTATAAAATTCCAATCTTTTAATATACAGCGTGTCCCAAAAGAAGTTGACGGATTTTAAATTTGATTAACTTCCTCAATATTTAAGTTATGCTTACCAATTTTCATATGTTCATAGATGAGCCTATTCTTGATATTGTGAGATAAAGTAAGATATCATAGTCTACTTATTCTAATTCTAATTACACAATTTAATCTAGGGTATGTTTTTCACAAGGTCTAATTTTAGTTATGAAAAATGATGTTATTCTAATGTCCATCATTTTCATTTTCACACTCTTATGTGCTCTGCAGGGCATTGTCCAGCACATCACTTAATGTTTCAAGGCTTATGGTCCAATTTCCTTCTCTATGTTGTTTTTGAGGGCATTTATTGTGGCTGGTTTGTTTGCGTATACCCGCTCTTTGAGGTAACTCCAAAGGAAGACATCTGCACATGTGAGATCTGGCGAGCGGGGTGGCCAATTTATCTCACAGCCATGAGAAATTATTCGGTTGCCGAATATGTCCTGGAGCAGATTTAATCTTTCTCATGCCGTATGCGCCGTTGCACCGTCATGCAGAGACCCCAATTTAACTTGATCTACTTCTTACTGATGTGGATGGATCCTCGGCCACACTCTCTGCTAATCTCTGACGATTCTTATCACTTCTTGCCGTACGGGATCTACCAGATTTAGGGAGATTACATACAGACCCTTGCTCATGAAATCGAGCCACAATAGCTTTTATTGCATTGGGAGTAGGGGAATTTCTTGTGTTCTAGTTTTGTCGAAATTCTCTTGGAGATCCTGATATTGACTCATTCAACCCAAAATACGACTTTACGATAAATATCCGCTCCTCGGTAGTGTAACGACTCATGATGCCCTTGCAAGGGTTACTATAAATGATCTGCAAAAATAAAAAAAATATATAAAAAATTAAGAAAGTTATGAATTATTTTAACCATCAGCTTCATTTAAGACACCCTGTAGTTTGATGTTCAAGGTTGAAGAAATAAATTTCAACAAAAGTATTAATCTCTTCAATAAATAGGTTAAAATATCGAAGGATCACACTGTTATTCGTTTTTTACGATTAACAAAATAACACATCTGATATGTTTATGAAGAAATAAAAATGGATTCTGGTGGATTTTAAAAATTGCTTGATTCTCTTGTTGATATATGTTTGCACAAATAGGTTTAGAATCAAATACTTGCAGAAATAAATTAATGCTTGGTGGATATATATTTTACGGATTCAAACCATTAAGAAGCCCAGTAATCTTGTGATCCAAGCAACGATTAATTCAAAGATGTTATTTGCAATTGAAACAATTTCTGTTGCTCAAATGTAATAAAAACTAAAATATTTACCTTTTGTTTCCTTTAGCCTTCAGTAGAAACTCGGAATACAGCATACAAAAATAGTAACAAAAACAGTACACATGTATAATACACATTTTTATAATCAAATGATGTTATAAATAACACCGTAAGGCGGGGAAAATAATGTAGCCAGAGTCCGGAAGAACACTATATTCCACGTCGTAACATAAGAAAACCGTATTCTAAGGCCACCGTATTCCGGGGTTCTACTGTATTTTTTCGGTATATTTCAATCACACAAATTGCATGGTAAAATATTCATCAAATCTCGAATGAAGTTATGTTTGTGATGTGGGCCCAAGGTTCTAACCACGGAAAGAAAACACGGAAAAGAATTAATTGTAAGAAAAATATATTAGCGAAAAAATATACAAGGATAGGATAAAAAGTAAGTGGAGCTAATTATCATTTGGGATCTATTATGGTTAGTCGTACGCGCTGCCGATTCTACGGTATTAGAACACTTCCTGAAAGCGTTATCTCACATCGTAATATAGTACTGGAAGATTCCATGATACAGGTAAGTTGCGGTCTCACAAGAGTTTTCTTTTTTGAAAAAAATATAAAACTGTTAATACTTCTTCCTCTTGGGATTTACGTGGAATGGTTGGTAAATTTTCTTCTAACGTCGAATTTCCGGGAGACTTGATGTTCTCGAGATCGAAGTGATCGAATATTACATCGATTCTTTCTTCACATGTATTATGTAGTGATTCCTCCGATTCATGCAAACGGTATTTTCTGAGCTGGTTCATATGGTGTTTATGGGTGTTTTTCGATCCCTGGACGATATAGACCAGTTCGCTAATTTTTTGTTTGATGGTGCCTACTTCCCAGAAAGTAAGGCCTTTGTAGGCATTTAAAAAGGGCTTTATCGCCAGGACAGAACTATTTATAAGGAGCAAGACGGTTTCTTGAACTTCATTTTCTGTGGAATGTGTTTATCAAAGACGGACTTAACTGTTCTTGCGAACATTGTTTCTGCAGGCGAGCGTTCCTTAGGCGTGTTCGGATTAGGGAATTAAATTAAGAAATTTGCAGAAACTGTTGCAATGTTCTTTCTGTCGGTGCTCCTAATCGAGACTCGCTTTTAATGTCGGTTAAAGTCACTGGGAGCTCTTTGACTGTATTCGCGATTATGTTTTTGCTTTCGCAATTTGTCCTTAGTGTAGCAATAATGGAAAGCTTCTGTATTTTGGGGAATCAGTCGTAATAGGCTGTCCTCCTTACAAATATTTTTTAGATCTTAGGAACTGGATCTAGACGTTATAGTTTATGATCTGTTTGCAGTCTTAACCGTCTTCCATGTAAGTATCTGTGAAACTTTATGACATCAAATAGAGCGTCTTTCTCTATTTGAGAATATTGTTTTTTTCAGCTGGTAGTAGGGATCTAAAAGCGTGTGCTACAGCTTTTCGCGAAAAATCTGGCAGTTTATGGAGAATGCAACCACCGATGCCGTATGAGCTTGGTTCACTTTCGACTAGGATGTTGAGACTAGAATCATGGTAGGGAAAAGATCTGAAGTAGCGTTTTCTTGGTCTTTTTGAATGCATCGTGGCATTAAGGGGTGTATAACAATGGTTTGTCCATTTTCAAAGTTCATTGAGGTCCTCTCAAACGCTGTATGTCCTTAATGAACCCTTGGTAAAAGTTTGCTATGCCGAAGAAGTTTTATAAATCTTGAACGTTATCTAGGGCCGACATGTTTCTGATCGCGTTGGCTCTTTTTGTATTCGGCTGACGGCCGTCTCTATTCATGATGTGATCTAAGTATTTGATTGCTGGTAAGAACAAGTCACACTTTGTCTCCTTAATTTTAAACCCGTATTTTTTGTAACTTCTTGAATACGTCTATTATATGGTTCCGCTGCTTTGTCGTCACTAGTATATTATTTGAATATGCCGTTGCGTAATCAAGGCCACCCATGATGATTTGAACGATCCTTTTTTAAAAATCTTCCCGATTTAGATAGGAAACATATGACAGTGGTTTTATAATATGTCAAATAAAAGGATAAACGAGGCACAAACAACGAAAAAAATGACAGCATTTACTGTTACTTTGAAGGCCTCTGTACAAACGAGAAGGTACACCAGAAAATTTAGACAGGTATTTTTTGCGAACAAAAAAAAAACTGTAAAGGCAAATTGTTAAACTGAACTACTTACTGGTTTTAGCTATTTGAATACAAAGTTGTTCCGAGAACTTTTATGTAATTATTTAAATTTTCCCTACAGTAATTTTTTTTGTTATTACCTCCCCTCAAATACAAAATATTTCAACCAGGAAAAAAAAAATGGTGTACGCCAAACATTTTTTTTTTCTTTTTTTCTTCGTTTTACTAAAGTGTAAGCAAGTAAGCAGAGTTTTGCTGGGGGATATAATTATAGACGTTTTTTCCTTTTGTTTGCAAATAAGCTTTTTTTCAGTTAAGAAGTGTTGGCAAGCGAAAAAAGAATTTTCCTTCAGACAAAACTAACGCAAATGCTTGACATTTTTGAATGCCTAAAATTTCTTCTTTTTTTTCCTTTCGTGTGAACTTGCGATTTTTAAGTAAAGAACTTGGTAAATTTTAGAAGTGGATTATTTTATACGCAAATATTTGTTGAAATTTAACTTTGCTCTTGGGTTGAGTTTGTTTTGTGAAGAAACCAGTTTTTTTTTCGTATGCGCAATCGTTTTACACTATAGTTGTACGTATTTGGACAGACTTTAAATAATTTTAAATATTTCGTAATTGTGTAATCGTTAGTTCGTTACTGATTTTTGTATGTAATCGTTGATATAATAATGCCAGCCTAGTTTCTCGTTCAACATTGCTATATGAGTTAGCGGTGAAATCGACCATTTTGCAGCCAAATCGATTGATTGGCTGCTCTAATTGAGGACCAATCGCAGTGTACTGGAGAAAGCTTCACATGATGTGACGAGGAATAAATTCTCAATCGGTTTCTGGAATCTTTTTGTCGCTATCGATGTAAACTGGTCATGCATTAGGGTTTCGGCGGGAGTGCGTTTCTCGAATCCTTCTGTTGTCACTAATGTGGACACAAAGTTTTTCTTCCGCGGAAGGAAAACATGAAACAAGGATTAGGTGTAAGAAAGATATATTGAGCGAAAAGGTTACTAGGATATGATAAAGCATAAGCGGAGTTTATTATCCGGTGGAGTCCATTATGGGTAGTCGTGCGTATTGCGTACTACTAGTACTCCTGCTGATTCTACGGTATTGCGATACTGCTCCCTTGGATGGGGTTATCTCCCATCGTTGTATAGTATTGGAAAAGTTCATGTTGCAGGTTTCGGTCTCACAACAGTTTGAAACAAATTGTTTTATCCATCCTTATTAGCTGTGGTTTGCAAATGAATTACAAAATAACTTATTATATTTCTGATTATCGCTTGTAACCTCTTCCCCTGAATGTTAAATAACTCTCTTAAAAGTTATACTATTCTCATGTCTTTCAAATTTTCAATGGTAATCAACGTCTCTCTCTCTCTCTCTCTCTCTCTCTCTCTCTCTCTCTCTCTCACCATTAATCTCCATTCCCCTTTTGTTGGTCTATTGATAAGGAGAGGCGTTAAAAAACTATTAATATTGGTCAATCCGTGAAAGCAAATTGTAGAAAAAAGAGAATGATGATTAATTAATAGAGACAGAGAAAAAAGAGAGAAAAAAAGAGCAAAGGAAATGTGTATAAAGATGAATATTTTTTATTTTGTGTTTTATTTTATATATTAAACTTCATGCACAACTCATTTTATGATAAAATCATCTAACCAAAATTAAATAAGTGATATTAGGAGGATCATTTTAGTAGTTTATAAATATAGTTTGCCATTGGATATTTTTTTAACGAGTCCTATTGTCAGTTTGTAAGTTCATCATCGGATTCATATCGTATATTGAAAAAAGCATAACCTCTATATCTCATCTCATAATATTAGAGTCTAGCAGGGACACCCGACGTTGCCCGGGAGTGAATAATTATCAACGAATATTTCACACTTCCAATACATTTTATTCTCATTGAAATCGGTGAAATCAGCCATTTTGCAGTTAAATCGATTAATTGCTTGCTCTAATTAGGGACCAATTGCAGTGTACTCGAGGAAGCTTCACCTACCCCCCCCCGCAGTGACATAGTCTACGATACATTGTAGTCTATATTGCACTGTAGACAACCTGCTGTTCATTTGATAAAATCATATTTATATCATGGCTTGCATTAAAGTTGTAAATGAAAAGGTCACGTATCATGTTTCAATTGTGATTTGAACGGATACATTCATTTCGAACGCGCTTCTGTCATATAAAAGACCGTACTGTTAGTTGTACATATCTTGCGTTGATAATGGCTTGAACTAAAGTTTAAAATGAAAAAGTACCGTGTGATGGTGCAACTGTGCTTTAAACAGAAACATTTATTTGGAACGCGAAACTGTCATATTGTTCATACTGTTGATTTAATGTCGTGCCTTTCAGCTTGTGTGGTAATAAAGGTCCAATGCACTTATCATGTTAAGCTGTTAACTGTGTAAGGTGTTAACTTTGATAAAAAGCGACTGTTCATTTTTTCATCAGACTCTTTCGAATATCGATTATCGAGGGAGTTGGCATAGAAGCCAACAAATAAAAATAAAATTACGGTCGAAAATTAAAGTATACATTCAATAAATGTAAGAATAGCCAATAAAAGTTACTTTTCTTCCTACTTAGCTCATTTGCTTTACGTTTTAATAGTGGCAGGTTTGTGTCCCATATATAAGACTTTAGGCTGCTGTCTTGTTTGCAAAACTGTTTGTAAAAACCGAATATCTGAGATTACAAAGCATCTAACATTACAGAAATAAGCCAGGTAGATAGTAGAGTAAATTTTATCGACTGTGGCAGCATCTATTTATTGTTATATTGTATTATTATTGTACTATTATTATTGTATATTTGATTCTTTTTACCTTAGTTGATTGCTTGCTTCTCTGCTAAATCGCTGATTATTGATGCTTATCGAAAACATTCCGATACAAAATTATCAAAGAACACCACCAGTCAGATTAAATACCATTGCACGAAATTTCATAAAAATAGGCTCAGCCGTTTTCGAGTCCATAGAAAACTAACGCTCACACAGAGATAGACACACACAAAGTTCATTTTATATAATAGTAGAGGTTTGTGTTTCAACATTCCAAAGGTTGAAATCAATTTCCAAGAGATTACTCGTTTCTATGTTTAACGGACATCAACCCGTCAATTTTTATCGCTGCAACAAAGTCCTTGATATTTTTTAAATGGCCTGAAAACATCACTTGCAAGATCGGTGTAGAAAGGGGTTTAGGCTTTTGCCCAACAGAGTTTTCCATGTGGAGAAGGCATATCCATGAAGACAATGTGTCTATTTTGAATGTTTCGCTGCTGTACTTGATCACAACTTTTTCATCGTCCTCACAGCCATATCATTTAGCCAATTTTAAGAAATAACTGACAAACCCCGATCTGTTTACAATTCTGCCAACATTTATTCATATGATGACGTGGTGAATTACTATGATTATAATGTAGAACGGTTTGTTCACTCAGAAAGGGTAATGATGAAGGAAGGTTTGTCAGAACTTTTACTTTCATATGGGTTAACACATTCTTGACAAACTACCAAGCTTACACGATCCTGATTCACATTTTGCAAGCTTTCATGATCTTCTCTTAACAACTTGCATTCAATATTTACTTCTATAAGATTATCTGATCACTAACTTGCCTGCATTATCATACAATATTATTTAAGTATAGATTACTTGGAATAGATTTAGATCTTTTCATTTCTTGAATGCCTTAGCTTTCCATTTATAGAAATAACGGGTCTTGTGATGCTTTCGATATATCTGACTTATTGAATACCTTTAATTAGAGATGCATATTTTCTGAAAATGCCTTTACATTTCTTTTTTTTTATATCGTAGAGGAGGTCTCTCCGCTGCTAGGTAGAAAGTATTAGTCGGTAATCCGTTCTTGACAATCAGCTCGGCAGGATGTTCACCATTTCAGGCCTTCCTACCCGGCTTCCAGGTGAAACAAGTTTATCGCTTACTGCCCAAGGTGCCCTTACCGAAAAATACTGACGAGGCTATCCAGGCAATTCTGCTAGGTCAGTGCTTCTTCTTTAGAGGCGCTTACTTGAGATTTCTCACTTTCCAACATGTGCATATATGTACACACACACACACACACACACACGTATATATATATATATATATATATATATATATATATATATAATTTTATATTACTTGTTTTTGTTTTTGTTGTTGTTGTTAGAAAGAAATAGTATCATTAATTTTATTGTATTTTTACCCCTAACAAGGCACGGTGCCACTTTCATGTAGGGGGCTACTATCTGGGACATGACTGCAGGGATACTATGTAGGGAGTTGAGCAGCAAGATGTCTATTTACATTACACTTGAACTTCTGCGTGTCAGTACAGTCGGGGAAGCAGGAACCCGGAAGGGAATTCCAAAGTTCAGCAGTTCTGGGGAAGAAGCTATTAGAGTAGAAGGCTTTCTTACATCTGGGTTGGGATTTTGCTGCTTGCCATGTTTGTCGTGTGTATTTACGTTGAAGGGGTACAAGGGCTTTTAGTTCGTCGGAGCATATATCATTTTAATACTTGTAAAACAAGCAGAGTGATGCAACATTTCGTTGGTAGGTGAGAGACTGAAGCTTAGTTGAGAGGTCGGGATCTATCAAGTTAGCGACCCTCTCCTGAACCCTGTCTAGCAGAGAAAGACTACTAGCGAATGATGGTCTTGTAGAGGCACGGGATAATTTCAGGCGTAAGTAACATTCTAGAACGGTAGAAAGAACCTACCTTCCTCGCCGCGTGGAAATTCCTCGGTACTTGAAAGTTTAAAAAATACACATCAGTAAAAAACATAACACATAATCAAACAATTACATTGAGGTTAAACCTTGCATCATAAAAGACTTTACTAAATACGAAGCTCTGGATTCTCAGGTCCGAGGGTGGTAGATGGAAGTAACCCCCTAAAAATACGCCCTCATAACGTGCATCTCAAATAGCCTCTGACAACAAAGTCCACTTTCTAGCATTTACGTGTGATTAATCTACTAAGCTTGAAGGCGTAAAGTCTGCCCTATGGCGCCTTAAAAACCAGTCATTTTGAGCAGGGTTCGTCACTTTGGATGGTAGCAGAAGCAACACTAATTTTAAGCCTCCGTTGCCTTGAGAAATTACTCTATCAGAGGAAAGGCTAAGGGAGTGAACACTTGCAGAATATCCCCCATTAGACTTTATATTATCATAATCAGCAACTTCTGCGATGCAGTTAGAGCCGAGATGTATCGACTCTGTCTATCCCTTGGATCTTCTAGCTTCGTAGAGAGGAAGGACCGTTGCACAGAAAACTGATATCCTTTCATATTACTTCATTATGTAGCTCCACCAGCTTATGTTTCCTGTGAACGTTAAGTCGAGAAGTTTAAACGAAGTAATTTCAGGTAATGTATCATTAGCCATAGCTATTGGTTGTTAAGAAGATTTCTTGAAATTATTAAAGGAAAATAACCTTTGTTTTTACAGCATTGAATGTTACCATCCATTTTTATCCTTATTCCCTTACAGACTTGGTTTCCACCATTGCCTTAGATGTGCATTCATTCGTTTTCCCCTTACGTATTATTCACAATATAAATAATAAACGAATTTTAGCCTTTAGAATTTATGATAAATCACGATGTTTATCTTTCAATGCAGAGCGTCTAACTGTTCTTTTAAAATTAATTCGTGATTTTCTTTTGTTTAACCGATATTGAATAAAGTAAAATTTAAGCATAAATCGTGTTCGTTATTTTTGTCGTTTTCTATATATAAAAACAGTTTTTTCGTCCTTTTTTCAAAAAGCTGTCATTCATTATCGACAGATTTTGTTTGCTTTTCTTATTTTTGCCTGATGTCATTTTTAGTTAACAGTCATGTCTATCTGTGGTAGTGGTGGTGGTTTAACTGCCGAATTGAAGACTTACATTCAATCAATTGCTAAAGTTGCTGGAGAAATGAATGGTTCATTTTACAGATTCAGACTCCTTTGCTTGTATCGGCGCCAGATCCATACTAGCATTGGGTACTGCTGCTATATTTGAGGTACTTACAATAAAATAATCTTTCCTGGCGTTAAAGAGTTCAATATCTACTTCGCAATATACTAATGCGTGAACTGTTTCACTTCAGTGCCCTTTTTTACGCTTATTGTCAGGGAAAGAGGGGGGATGAGCTCTAACTTTTTGATTTTCAATTATTCATTGATGCCTTAGCGAAAGGTACTAGCAAACTATTAACTTCAGTTGCAAATGGAATGGTACTTTAGACTCATTGCATTCTATTAAACGTATGCAATTCTTTAGAATAAGTAATACGTTTCGGTAAGATACTTAAGAGAAACAAGCAAAGTAATCATTTCCAAGTTTTTGACAAGAATACTTTTGCAGAATAATTGACAATTACATTATATACAAGACAGATGATCGAATTTAGAAACTTTGTAGCTTTCCTCTTAATTATGATCGAAAAATCCTTAAATCTCCATTGTTTCTGGCAAGAAAAACCGAATTTAATCCGAACTGATTGATTAAATTCTCATCTCCTGACATAAAGTATGTTCCTGTCCAAATAAGAAAAGCTTGTAGCAAAGTTATGGAAACAATTTTTCTTTTTTATAATTAGGAGAAGGCACCGCACATTCCAAACCATACCTATCCTGGTGCTAGCATAGCAAGCTGGCTGAAGATATTGGCTTTTTTTTTTGCTTAAAATACCTCAATGGCCGATGTTATTGTTTTTTTTTTCTCTTTGAAAAACTCTAGCATATGCAAATTCAAAAAAAAAAACAATTTTCCTCTACTTAATAACCAAACACCATGAAATATTATCTGAAGATAGAAAAATGTAGCATAAAATATTTTCCAACATGACTTAATTCAGCATTAAATTACCTGAAAAGCCTAAAATAAAACAACCAAGCAAAACAGAATAAATAAATATTTGAAGATATAAAATCTTGAATCACAAAATCTATTTAATTATATCTATGTATATATTTAATTATATATATGTATATATTTAATTATATATATGTATATATTTAATTATATATATGTATATATTTAATTATATATATGCATATATTTAATTATATATACGTATATATTTAATTATATATATATATATGTATATATTTAATTATATATATGTATATATTTAATTATATATATGTATATATTTAATTATATATATGTATATATTTAATTATATATATATGTGTATATTTAATTATATATAAGTATATATTTAATTATATATATGTATATATTTAATTATATATATGCATATATTTGATTATATATATGTATATATTTAAATATATATATGTATATATTTAATTATATATATGTATATATTTAATTATATATATGTATATATTTAATTATATATATGCATATATTTAATTATATATATATGTATATATTTAATTATATATATGTATATATTTAATTATATATATGTATATATTTAATTACATATATGTATATATTTAATTATATATATGTATATATTTTATTATATATATGTATATATTTACTTATATATATGTATATATTTACTTATATATATGTATATATTTAATTATATATATGCATATATTTAATTATATATATGTATATATTTAATTATATATATGCATATATTTAATTATGTATATGTATATATTTAATTATATATATGTATATATTTAATTATATATATGCATATATTTAATTATATATATGTATATATTTAATTATATATATGCATATATTTAATTATATATATGTGTATATATTTAATTATATATATGTATATATTTAATTATATATATGCATATATTTAATTTTATATATGTATATATTTAATTATATATATGCATATATTTAATTATATATATGCATATATTTAATTATATATATTCATGCGTGTATATATATGCATACATGTATATATATATATATATATATATGTATACATCCATATATATATATATATATATATATATATATATATATATATTACGTTAAATTTAAATGAACAAGTTTTATTAAATTTTTACAATTTGGGAGATTTAATTTAGTTTTATATTCGTTTCATACATACGTAAACGAGTACCACAGGAGACTTTTGATTAAAATAAAAACGCATGGTAATAATGTCATCCTTCAGATGACTTTGTAAAACGCTGAAATCGTGGATTTAAACATGACTACATATATGTGGAAACATCCTCCTCGCCTACTCACACTGTACTGCCATGTGATGAGATATTTAGCAATGTTGCGGCTTCCGTTGTGAAAACTCGAAGCGTTACGATTAGCCAAATAGCCCAAGATATGACCATTAGTACAGGGTCACTTGAAACTATACTTTATGGCCATTTGTATATGCATGAGTTATCTGCCAGATAGATTCCCGGGTTGCTGACATATTTACAGAAGCGAGAACGCGTAAAGTATTGGAGGATGAATTTGAAGATGTTTCAATAAGTTCATTCATAGTTTTTCAAGAGACTAATTACACAGGATAAACCTAGGTCTACTACCATGACTCAGCGACAAAACCCTAGTAGAAGTATTTGGACTTACCATCCTAAAATGAAAGGATGCAGCTCTCCGCTTAGTCTTCCGAGATCAGGACAGATTAGAGACGACATATTTTCCGGCAAAATATACCACAATTATAGGATCCTACTATGTTTCACTTTTGAGGAAATTAAGATAAAATATCAAAAGCAAAAAGCAAAGTATCTTACTGATAAACGATATCGCTTCGGTCCACAACATGCATGACGCCAGATCAGAAAATGTGTGACTATAAAATCAACATTTCTTCTTTTAGTCTTCTGATCTTGTCCTCGATGACTTTCACCTCATCCCATACATGTTGTTTTTGAATCCTAAGCGTTTTCATGATTGTTCAGCCATGGAGTTTTCTGTCAAAATCGTCTCTAGAGTTGAATATTACGATGGCGGAAATGCGTAGATCTAGGCGGTTCATATGTATAGCAAAATAATAACTATACCAAATTTTGTTGCTTTACTTTCTTTAGGACACAACTTATATACATACACACAGACATATATATATATATATATATATATATATCTTGTGCTTCCTTTTTTAAAATTAAATATGTTTTAACTCTTTTTCAAGATGTCTTTTAGCATGTTTTATTAATCATTTGTTCATATTATAAGCTCTATTTCCTTTTCGGTTTTATTCAGCTTTTACATCTGGCTGAGTTTATTTTACTTGTAAATATTAACTCTTTAATATTTATAATATATTTTAAGTTTACCATTTTGATTACCTTAATAAACTTATTGTAATTTTTATTTTATATATATATATATATATATATATATATATATATATATATATATTGCTCTAACATCTAATGGACAGAATTTTATTCCTTTTCTAAGATTTAGGAGATTCAAAGAGTTTTATGTCCGTTTCTTATATACATGCACAGCAATAGTTTTAAGATATACTCTGTAGTTTTCACATATGTAACTTTTCAGAAGACTGTAAATCGCTTCCAGGGACATCAAAGAAAAGAAAAAGAGACAACTCGGAACATCGTATTGCATACCGTTGCAATTTTCAATGGGCGTTTTTCTTAAACTTTGTCAGTGGCATTTTATGAAATATTAAATGCTTTTTGGGGAGGAGGAAGTATTCGCAAACAGGTAACGATGGTTTACTAACAAACTGCTTACTGTCAGTGTATAAATATTTGTATATGCAAATCTCAAAACATTTTTTTATGATTTGATAATGTAGCGAAAAGATTACGGTAAATATCTATGAAGATTTCACAAATCACCGTATACTTACTGAGATTCGAACAACTCTCGTAGTTTCTACAGATATATCAAGATGCCGAGCTTCAGTATAAAAGCATCTTGTATTTTATATCTCTTTCATGGGACAATTTTGGAATTCAGTATAAATTTTGTTCTGTTTCATGAACACGTCGTAATAATTTCAGTCTTTCAAAATATTATCTTCATTTCCAGAACAAAAATTTGTTTTGCTTTAGATTCTATCATAATACATTTTTTTATTTTAATATTGAGACCAAGATCAAATTGAATGTAATGCTCTCCCTTTATTATTTTTTAAATTATCAGACATGAATATCAAGTTCATAATTGTAAATATAAAAAATAACTTATGGCTCGGGCTTTGTGTAGCAATCCAATATTGTTGCGTCCTTTACGGATTTTTAATGATAACATACAAGCCGTATACGAACCTTAACTTTTGAGATTATTACGCGATTAGAGACACTTGAGAATATCATAATTATTCTTTTGCTTGGCAATCGTTTATTTTGTTTTTTAAAGAACATGTTATGAAAAAAGGCATGAGTACGTGCGAGATAGAGAAGGGGAAACAGAGAATGAAAGCATTGGTTATATTTGGAGGAGAACAGTAATAAAAGAGAAACAGTATATTTGATATATATATATATATATATATATATATATATATATATATATATATATATATAAAGAAAGAGACATAGAAAGAGAAAGAGAGAAATGGAGAAAGAGTAAGTGAAAGAGAGATAGACAGACTGGGAGAAAGAAAAGAAAGTATAATCATTTAAAATTTGGCATTCAATGAATGGCAGCTGTCCAAACAGCGGTCTTTCTATGACGGATCACTTGCCATTCCAAGTGAACCGTTTTTAAGTATTTGACATACTTGGCACTTTTAGAACCGACAGTATTTCTCCATAGATTTTAGAGATGTACTTTTTAAATAGTAGGCGCACCTGGAATTGCCCGGAAGCTAATGATAACTCCTGCGTTCTCCAGCTTTCTTTTTTGAACACTATATGACGATTTTCATCCTTTTTTTTTTTAAACTTTTTAACCTTTCGATTTTTAATGTGATAAAGGGGACAAAACAGTTTATAGATTTCTGAGAACGCAGAAACACGAATGCAAAATGTTAATCTTTTTCCTTGAGAAAAGTTATATTTGATGATTTGTATACGGCTTTGTTTTCAATCTTATCTGTGAATTAGAGAATACATCATCTACTGTCTATTCAAACAACTCAGTATCGCAACTGATTGTAACGACTTTGACACGTTTGTCGACATATCTTCCAAATCCACACATAATTGTATCAAGATAACAATCAAAGCCAAACGAGTTGTCTCTCTGTTTCTACGATCTTTTGTCAATCTAACGGCTTTCTGTTCTGTTTATATAATTCTATTACGACCTATTCTTGGGTATGCATCCTGTTGTCCCACATATACTGAACACTTATGATAGAATGTATTTAACGTTTAGAAACTAGATCGGAATGAACACTCTACCTCTTCGCACACTGAACGGCTTTGAAGTCTAAATCTGGTCTTACTTGAACTACGCATGATTTGAGATAATCTAATTTAACATGGAACATCGTTAGTTCGATAATTGTGAGTTTTTCACCCGAAGACCAAGTCGTGGTGATCGCAGGCACCTGCAAAATATGAGCCGTTGTCACTTTCCTCTCGACAAAAGAAAAGCAGATTTTTCTGTCCATGTTTTCGCTCCGTAACATAGTTTGACAACGTACTTCGTTGCGACACCTGCAATATACAGGCTTAAGTTGACATTTGTAACATTTAGTCTGTATCGAAATGAAAATACCTCTAATTTTAGGCATCCAATTCGGAGTATACTATGTCTTTCCCTGTTTTATTTTAAGTGTTTTGCTTTCTAGCATCTCTAATTGCATTATTAACGCGAAAATTGAAACGATCTCTTGTAGCTTATCTCTTTCTTAATCGTTATTTAAAACTTGTGGCATTTCCGTTTTTTTTTAATTTTTAATCTCTACCTTTATTTGATTCAGGTTTTCTTTGTCTCTAACTTTCTTAGATTATACTTTCTTAGATTATACTTTCTTAAATTATACTTTCTTAGATAATACTTTCTTAGATTATACTTTCATAAATTATACTTTCTTAGATTATACTTTCTTAAATTATACTTTCTTAGATTATACTTTCTTAAATTATGCTTTCTTAAATTATACTTTCTTAAATTATACTTTCTTATATTATAATTTCTTAGATTATACTTTCTTAAATTACACTTTCTTAGATTATACTTTCTTAGATTATACTTTCTTATATTATACTTTCTTAGATTATACTTTCTTATATTATACTTTCTTAGATTATACTTTCTTAAATTATACTTTCTTAGATTATATTTTCTTAAATTATACTTTCTTAGATTATACTTTCTTATATTATACTTTCTTAGATTATACTTTCTTATATTATACTTTCTTAGATTATACTTTCTTATATTATACTTTCTTAGATTATACTTTCTTAAATTATACTTTCTTAGATTATACATTCTTATATTATACTTTCTTAGATTATACTTTCTTAAATCATACTTTCTTAGATAATACTTTCTTATATTATACTTTCTTAGATTATACTTTCTTATATTATACTTTTTTATATTATACTTTCTTATATTATACTTTCTTAGATTATACTTTCTTATATTATACTTTCTTAGATTATACTTTCTTAGATTATACTTTCTTAGATTATACTTTCTTATATTATACTTTCTTAGATTATACTTTCTTATATTATACTTTCTTAGTTTATACTTTCTTATATTATACTTTCTTAGATTATACTTTCTTATATTATACTTTCTTAGATTATACTTTCTTATATTATACTTTCTTAGATTATACTTTCTTAAATTATACTTTCTTAAATTATACTTTCTTATATTATACTTTCTATTATTATACTTTCTTATATTACACTTTCTTAGATTATACTTTCTTATATTATACTTTCTTAGATTATACTTTCTTAGATTATACTTTCTTAGATTAGACTTTCTTATATTATACTTTCTTAGATTATACTTTCTTATATTATACTTTCTTAAATTATACTTTCTTAGATTATACTTTCTTATATTATACATTCTTAGATTAAACTTTCTTAAATTATACTTTCTTAGATTATACTTTCTTAAATTATACTTTCTTAGATTATACTTTCTTATATTATACTTTCTTAGATTATACTTACTTAAATTATACTTTCTTAGATTATACTCTCTTATATTATACTTTCTTAGATTATACTTTCTTAAATTATACTTTCTTAGATTATACTTTCTTGGATTATACTTTCTTAGATTATACTTTCTTAGATTATACTTTCTTAAATTATACTTTCTTAGATTATGCTTTCTTATATTATACTTTCTTAGATTATACTTTCTTAAATTATACTTTCTTAAATTATACTTTCTTAGATTATGCTTTCTTATATTATACTTTCTTAGATTATACTTTCTTAGATTATACTTTCTTATATTATACTTTCTTAGATTATGCTTTCTTAAATTATAGTTTCTTAGATTATACTTTCTTATATTATACTTTCTTAGATTATACTTTCTTAAATTATACTTTCTTAGATTATAGTTTCTTAGATTATACTTTCTTGATTATACTTTCTTATATTATACTTTCTTAGATTATACTTTCTTATATTATACTTTCTTAGATTATACTTTCTTAAATTATGCTTTCTTAAATTATACTTTCTTAAATTATACTTTCTTAGATTATACTTTCTTATATTATACTTTCTTAGATTATACTTTCTTATATTATACTTTCTTAGATTATACTTTCTTATATTATACTTTCTTAGATTATACTTTCTTAAATTATACTTTCTTAGATTATACATTCTTATATTATACTTTCTTAGATTATACTTTCTTAAATCATACTTTCTTAGATTATACTTTCTTAGATTATACTTTCTTAGATTATACTTTCTTAAATTATGCTTTCTTAGATTATACTTTCTTAGATTATACTTTCTTAGATTATACTTTCTTAGATTATACTTTCTTAGATTATACTTTCTTAGATTATACTTTCTTAAATTATACTTTCTTAGATTATGCTTTCTTATATTAAACTTTCTTAGATTATACTTTCTTAAATTATACTTTCTTAAATTATACTTTCTTAGATTATGCTTTCTTATATTATACTTTCTTAGATTATGCTTTCTTAGATTATACTTTCTTAGATTATACTTTCTTAGATTATACTTTCTTAGATTATGCTTTCTTAGATTATACTTTCTTAGATTATACTTTCTTATATTATACTTTCTTAGATTATACTTTCTTAAATTATACTTTCTTAGATTATACTTTCTTAAATTATACTTTCTTAAATTATACTTTCTTAGATTATGCTTTCTTATATTATACTTTCTTAGATTATGCTTTCTTAGATTATACTTTCTTAAATTATACGTTCTTAGATTATGCTTTCTTAAATTATACTTTCTTAGATTATACTTTCTTATATTATACTTTCTTAGATTATGCTTTCTTAAATTATACTTTCTTAGATTATACTTTCTTATATTATACTTTCTTAGATTATACTTTCTTAAATTATACTTTCTTAGATTATACTTTCTTATATTATACTTTCTTAAATTATACTTTCTTAAATTATACTTTCTTAGATTATACTTTCTTAGATTATACTTTCTTAAATTATACGTTCTTAGATTATGCTTTCTTAAATTATACTTTCTTAGATTATACTTTCTTATATTATACTTTCTTAGATTATGCTTTCTTAAATTATACTTTCTTAGATTATACTTTCTTATATTATACTTTCTTAGATTATACTTTCTTAAATTATACTTTCTTAGATTATACTTTCTTATATTATACTTTCTTAGATTATACTTTCTTAAATTATACTTTCTTAGATTATACTTTCTTAGATTATACTTTCTTAAATTATACTTTCTTATATTATACCTTCTTAGATTATACTTTCTTATATTATACTTTCTGAGATTATACTTTCTTAAATTATGCTTTCTTAAATTATGCTTTCTTAAATTATACTTTCTTAGATTATACTTTCTTAGATTATACTTTCTTATATTATACTTTCTTAGATTATACTTTCTTATATTATACTTTCTTAGATTATACTTTCTTAGATTATACTTTCTTAGATTATACTTTCTTAGATTATACTTTCTTAGATTATACTTTCTTATATTATACTTTTTTAGATTATACTTTCTTATATTATACTTTCTTTGATTATACTTTCTTATATTATACTTTCTTAGATTATACTTTCTTAGATTATACTTTCTTATATTATACTTTCTTAGATTATACTTTCTTAAATTATACTTTCTTAAATTATACTTTCTCATGTTATACTTTCTATTATTATACTTTCTTATATTACACTTTCTTAGATTATACTTTCTTATATTATACTTTCTTAGATTATGCTTTCTTAGATTATACTTTCTTAGATTATACTTTCTTAGATTATACTTTCTTAGATTATGCTTTCTTAGATTATACTTTCTTAGATTATACTTTCTTATATTATACTTTCTTAGATTATACTTTCTTAAATTATACTTTCTTAGATTATACTTTCTTAAATTATACTTTCTTAAATTATACTTTCTTAGATTATGCTTTCTTATATTATACTTTCTTAGATTATGCTTTCTTAGATTATACTTTCTTAAATTATACGTTCTTAGATTATGCTTTCTTAAATTATACTTTCTTAGATTATACTTTCTTATATTATACTTTCTTAGATTATGCTTTCTTAAATTATACTTTCTTAGATTATACTTTCTTATATTATACTTTCTTAGATTATACTTTCTTAAATTATACTTTCTTAGATTATACTTTCTTATATTATACTTTCTTAAATTATACTTTCTTAAATTATACTTTCTTAGATTATACTTTCTTAGATTATACTTTCTTAAATTATACGTTCTTAGATTATGCTTTCTTAAATTATACTTTCTTAGATTATACTTTCTTATATTATACTTTCTTAGATTATACTTTCTTAAATTATACTTTCTTAGATTATACTTTCTTATATTATACTTTCTTAGATTATACTTTCTTAAATTATACTTTCTTAGATTATACTTTCTTATATTATACTTTCTTATATTATACTTTCTTAAATTATACTTTCTTAGATTATACTTTCTTAGATTATACTTTCTTAAATTATACTTTCTTATATTATACCTTCTTAGATTATACTTTCTTATATTATACTTTCTTAGATTATACTTTCTTAAATTATGCTTTCTTAAATTATGCTTTCTTAAATTATATTTTCTTAGATTATACTTTCTTAGATTATACTTTCTTAAATTATACTTTCTTAGATTATACATTCTTATATTATACTTTCTTAGATTATACTTTCTTAAATCATACTTTCTTAGATTATACTTTCTTATATTATACTTTCTTAGATTATACTTTCTTATATTATACTTTTTTATATTATACTTTCTTATATTATACTTTCTTAGATTATACTTTCTTATATTATACTTTCTTAGATTATACTTTCTTAAATTATACTTTCTTAGATTATACATTCTTATATTATACTTTCTTAGATTATACTTTCTTATATTATACTTTTTTAGATTATACTTTCTTATATTATACTTTCTTTGATTATACTTTCTTATATTATACTTTCTTAGATTATACTTTCTTAGATTATACTTTCTTATATTATACTTTCTTTGATTATACTTTATTAAATTATACTTTCTTAAATTATACTTTCTCATGTTATACTTTCTATTATTATACTTTCTTATATTACACTTTCTTAGATTATACTTTCTTATATTATACTTTCTTAGATTATACTTTCTTAGATTATACTTTCTTAGATTAGACTTTCTTAAATTATACTTTCTTAGATTATACTTTCTTATATTATACTTTCTTAAATTATACTTTCTTAGATTATACTTTCTTATATTATACATTCTTAGATTATACATTCTTAAATTATACTTTCTTAGATTATACTCTCTTATATTATACTTTCTTAGATTATATTTTCTTAAATTATACTTTCTTAGATTATACTTTCTTGGATTATACTTTCTTAGATTATACTTTCTTAGATTATACTTTCTTAAATTATACTTTCTTAGATTATGCTTTCTTATATTATACTTTCTTAGATTATACTTTCTTAAATTATACTTTCTTAAATTATACTTTCTTAGATTATGCTTTCTTATATTATACTTTCTTAGATTATACTTTCTTAGATTATACTTTCTTATATTATACTTTCTTAGATTATGCTTTCTTAGATTATACTTTCTTAGATTATATTTTCTTATATTATACTTTCTTAGATTATACTTTCTTAAATTATACTTTCTTAGATTATACTTTCTTATATAATACTTTCTTAGATTATACTTTCTTAAATTATACTTTCTTAGATTATACTTTCTTATATTATACTTTCTTAGATTATACTTTCTTATATTATACTTTCTTAGATTATACTTTCTTATATTATACTTTCTTAGATTATACTTTCTTATATTATACTTTCTTAGATTATACTTTCTTAAATTATACTTTCTTAGATTATACTTTCCTATATTATACATTCTTAGATTATACTTTCTTAAATTATACTTTCTTAGATTATACTTTCTTAAATTATACTTTCTTAGATTATACTTTCTTATATTATACTTTCTTATATTATACTTTCTTAAATTATACTTTCTTAGATTATACTTTCTTAAATTATACTTTCTTAGATTATACTTTCTTATATTATACTTTCTTAGATTATACTTTCTTAAATTATACTTTCTTAAATTATACTTTCTTAGATTATACTTTCTTAGATTATACTTTCTTATATTATACTTTCTTAGATTATACTTTCTTAAATTATACTTTCTTAGATTATACATTCTTATATTATACTTTCTTAGATTATACTTTCTTAAATCATACTTTCTTAGATTATACTTTCTTATATTATACTTTCTTAGATTATACTTTCTTATATTATACTTTTTTATATTATACTTTCTTATGTTATATTTTCTTAGATTATACTCTCTTATATTATACTTTCTTAGATTATACTTTCTTAAATTATACTTTCTTAAATTATACTTTCTTATATTATACTTTCTTAAATTATACTTTCTTATATTATACTTTTTTATATTATACTTTTTTATATTATACTTTCTTAGATTATACTTTCTTAGATTATACTTTCTTAGATTATACTTTCTTAGATTATACTTTCTTATATTATACTTTCTTAGATTATACTTTCTTATATTATACTTTCTTAGATTATACTTTCTTATATTATACTTTTTTATATTATACTTTCTTATATTATACTTTCTTTGATTATACTTTCTTATATTATACTTTTTTAGATTATACTTTCTTAGATTATACTTTCTTAGATTATACTTTCTTAGATTATACTTTCTTAGATTATACTTTCTTAGATTATACTTTCTTAGATTATACTTTCTTATATTATACTTTCTTAGATTATTCTTTCTTAGATTATACATTCTTAAATTATACTTTCTTAAATTATACTTTCTTATATTATACTTTCTATTATTATACTTTCTTATATTATACTTTCTTAGATTATACTTTCTTATATTATATTTTCTTAGATTATACTTTCTTAGATTATACTTTCTTATATTATAATTTCTTAGATTATACTTTCTTATATTATACTTTCTAAGATTAGACTTTCTTATATTATACTTTCTTAGATTATACTTTCTTATATTATACTTTCTTAGATTATACTTTCTTAAATTATACTTTCTTATATTATACTTTCTTATATTATACTTTCTTAGATTATACTTTCTTATATTATACTTTCTTAGATTATACTTTCTTAGATTATGCTTTCTTCTATTATACTTTCTTAGATTATACTTTCTTAGATTATACTTTCTTAAATTATACTTTCTTAGATTATGCTTTCTTAAATTATACTTTCTTAGATTATACTTTCTTATATTATACTTTCTTAGATTATACTTTCTTAAATTATACTTTCTTAGATTATACTTTCTTATATTATACTTTCTTAGATTATACTTTCTTATATTATACTTTCTTAGATTATACTTTCTTATAATCTACTTTCTTAGATTATACTTTCTTATATTATACTTTCTTAGATTATACTTTCTTAAATTATACTTTCTTAGATTATACTTTCTTATATTATACATTCTTAGATTATACTTTCTTAAATTATACTTTCTTAGATTATACTTTCTTAAATTATACTTTCTTAGATTATACTTTCTTATATTATACTTTCTTAGATTATACTTTCTTAAATTATACTTTCTTAGATTATACTCTCTTATATTATACTTTCTTAGATTATACTTTCTTAAATTATACTTTCTTAGATTATACTTTCTTATAGTATGCTTTCTTAGATTATACTTTCTTATATTATACTTTCTTAGATTATACTTTCTTAAATTATACTTTCTTAGATTATGCTTTCTTATATTATACTTTCTTAGATTATACTTTCTTAAATTATACTTTCTTAGATTATACTTTCTTATATTATGCTTTCTTATATTATACCTTCTTAGATTATACTTTCTTAGATTATACTTTCTTTATATTATACTTTCTTAGATTATGCTTTCTTAAATTATACTTTCTTAGATTATACTTTCTTAAATTATACTTTCTTAGATTATACTTTCTTAAATTATACTTTCTTAGATTATACTTTCTTAGATTATACTTTCTTAGATTATACTTTCTTATATTATACTTTCTTAGATTATACTTTCTTATATTATACTTTCTTAGATTATACTTTCTTAAATTATACTTTCTTAGATTATACTTTCTTATATTATGCTTTCTTATATTATACTTTCTTAGATTATACTTTCTTAGATTATACTTTCTTTATATTATATTTTCTTAGATTACGCTTTCTTAAATTATACTTTCTTAGATTATACTTTCTTATATTATACTTTCTTAGATTATACTTTCTTAAATTATACTTTCTTAGATTATACTTTCTTAGATTATACTTTCTTAGATTATACTTTCTTAAATTATACTTTCTTAGATTATACTTTATTATATTATACTTTCTTAGATTATACTTTCTTATATTATACTTTCTTAGATTATACTTTCTTATATTATACTTTCTAAGATTATACTTTCTTATATTATACTTTCTTAGATTATACTTTCTTAAATTATACTTTCTTAGATTATACTTTCTTATATTATACATTCTTAGATTATACTTTCTATTATTATACTTTCTTATATTATACTTTCTTAGATTATACTTTCTTATATTATACTTTCTTAGATTATACTTTCTTAGATTATACTTTCTTATATTATACTTTCTTAGATTATACTTTCTTATATTATACTTTCTTAGATTAGACTTTCTTATATTATACTTTCTTAGATTATTCTTTCTTATATTATACTTTCTTAGATTATACTTTCTTAAATTATACTTTCTTATATTATACTTTCTTATATTATACTTTCTTAGATTATACTTTCTTATATTATACTTTCTTATATTATAGTTTCTTAGATTATGCTTTCTTATATTATACTTTCTTAGATTATACTTTCTTAGATTATACTTTCTTAAATTATACGTTCTTAGATTATGCTTTCTTAAATTATACTTTCTTAGATTATACTTTCTTATATTATACTTTCTTAGATTATACTTTCTTAAATTATACTTTCTTAGATTATACTTTCTTATATTATACTTTCTTAGATTATACTTTCTTAAATTATACTTTCTTAGATTATACTTTCTTATATTATACTTTCTTAGATTATACTTTCTTATATTATACTTTTTTAGATTATACTTTCTTATATTATACTTTCTTAGATTATACTTTCTTAAATTATACTTTCTTAGATTATACTCTCTTATATTATACTTTCTTAGATTATACTTTCTTAAATTATACTTTCTTAGATTATACTTTCTTATATTATGCTTTCTTAGATTATACTTTCTTATATTATACTTTCTTAGATTATACTTTCTTAAATTATACTTTCTTAGATTATGCTTTCTTATATTATACTTTCTTAGATTATACTTTCTTAAATTATACTTTCTTAGATTATACTTTCTTATATTATGCTTTCCTATATTATACTTTCTTAGATTATACTTTCTTAGATTATACTTTCTTTATATTATACTTTCTTAGATTATGCTTTCTTAAATTATACTTTCTTAGATTATACTTTCTTAAATTATACTTTCTTAGATTATACTTTCTTAAATTATACTTTCTTAGATTATACTTTCTTAGACTATACTTTCTTAGATTATACTTTCTTATATTATACTTTCTTAGATTATACTTTCTTATATTATACTTTCTTAGATTATACTTTCTTAAATTATACTTTCTTAGATTATACTTTCTTATATTATGCTTTCTTATATTATACTTTCTTAGATTATACTTTCTTAAATTATACTTTCTTTATATTATACTTTCTTAGATTATGCTTTCTTAAATTATACTTTCTTAGATTATACTTTCTTATATTATACTTTCTTAGATTATACTTTCTGAAATTATACTTTCTTAGATTATACTTTCTTAGATTATACTTTCTTAGATTATACTTTCTTAAATTATACTTTCTTAGATTATACTTTCTTATATTATACTTTCTTAGATTATACTTTCTTATATTATACTTTCTTAGATTATACTTTCTTATATTATACTTTCTTAGATTATACTTTCTTATATTATGCTTTCTTAGATTATACTTTCTTAAATTATACTTTCTTAGATTATACTTTCTTATATTATACATTCTTAGATTATACTTTCTTAAATTATACTTTCTTAGATTATACTTTCTTAAATTATACTTTCTTGATTATACTTTCTTATATTATACTTTCTTAGATTATACTTTCTTATATTATACTTTCTTAGATTATACTTTCTTAAATTATACTTTCTTAGATTATACTTTCTTATATTATACTTTCTTAGATTATACTTTCTTAAATTATACTTTCTTAAATTATACTTTCTTAGATTATGCTTTCTTATATTATACTTTCTTAGATTATACTTTCTTAGATTATACTTTCTTATATTATACTTTCTTAGATTATTCTTTCTTATATTATACTTTCTTAGATTAGACTGTCTTATATTATACTTTCTTAGATTATACTTTCTTATATTATACTTTCTTAGATTATACTTTCTTAAATTATATTTTCTTAAATTATAATTTCTTATATTATACTTTCTGATATTATACTTTCTTATATTATACTTTCTTAGATTATACTTTCTTAAATTATACTTTCTTAGATTATACTTTCTTAGATTATACTTTCTTATATTATACTTTCTTAGATTATACTTTCTTATATTATACTTTCTTAGATTATACTTTCTTAAATTATACTTTCTTTGATTATACTATCTTAAATTATACTTTGTTAGATTATACTTTCTTATATTATACTTTCTTAGATTATACTTTCTTATATTATACTTTCTTTGATTATACTTTCTTATATTATACTTTCTTAGATTATACTTTCTTATATTATACTTTCTTAGATTATACTTTCTTAAATTATACTTACTTAGATTATACTTTCTTAGATTATACTTTCTTATATTATACTTTCTTAGATTATACTTTCTTAGATTATACTTTCTTAAATTGTACTTTCTTAGATTATACTTTCTTAGATTATACTTTCTTAGATTATACTTTCTTATATTATACTTTCTTAGATTATACTTTCTTATATTATACTTTCTTAGATTATACTTTCTTAGATTATACTTTCTTTTATTATACTTTCTTAGATTATACTTTCTTATATTATACTTTCTTAGAATATACTTTCTGAAATTATACTTTCTTAGATTATACTTTCTTAGATTATACTTTCTTAGATTATACTTTCTTAGATTATACTTTCTTATATTATACTTTCTTAGATTATACTTTCTTATATTATACTTTCTTAGATTATACTTTCTGAAATTATACTTTCTTAGATTATACTTTCTTAGATTATACTTTCTTAGATTATACTTTCTTAGATTATACTTTCTTATATTATACTTTCTTAGATTTTACTTTCTTAGATTATACTTTCTTAGATTATACTTTCTTATATTATACTTTCTTAGATTATACTTTCTTATATTATACTTTCTTAGATTATACTGTCTTAAATTTTACTTTCTTAGATTATACTTTCTTAAATTATGCTTTCTTAAATTATCCTTTCTTAAATTATACTTTCTTAGATTATATTTTCTTGTATTATACTTTCTTAGATTATACTTTCTTATATTATACTTTCTTAGATTATACTTTCTTAGATTATCCTTTCTTAGATTATACTTTCTTAAATTATACTTTCTTAGATTATACTTTCTTATATTATATTTTTCTTAGATTATACTTTCTTAAATTATACTTTCTTAGATTATACTTTCTTATATTATACTTTTTCAGATTATACTTTCTTATATTATACTTTCTTAGATTATACTTTCTTAGATTATACTTTCTTATATTATACTTTCTTAGATTATACTTTCTTAAATTATACTTTCTTAGATTGTACTTTCTTATATTATACTTTCTTAGATTATACTTTCTTAAATTATACTTTCTTAGATTATACTTTCTTAAATTATACTTTCTTAGATTATACTTTCTTAAATTATACTTTCTTAGATTATATCTTACTTTGTTATATTTTAGGGGAACCTGGGGCAAAATGAGATACCGGGGTAAAACGAGACACCACAGATAACTGAAACAGAGAGAGAGAGAGGGCGCTTTCGTGAGGAGTCTGATCAAGAGATCACGTGGTAACGCTTTGCCGCCAACGTCTACTATTGTTTTATTCAGCCCCGTACATCAAAAAGGGGTAAGTATTCAAAATTTATCTACTTTGATCTGTGACGAACTGTACTCTGAGAGTGCAGAAAGCTGGGCAGCCTGTCAAGGGGGCTGTAGGAAATGGGCACACTACGACTGTGCAGGTGTAGACGAATGCAACAAGAACCCAATCTTCATTTGTGAGCTCTGTGAAGACTGACTTATTCAGAGCAAGGTCCGTCTCATTTTGCCCCAAGCATGGAGAAAACGGGACGATACAGTTAGCTGAATAAATCATCTGTATTTCTTTTAAAAATAATTTCTCATCTTTTTTGTTGTTATGGCATTGTTTTTCAATACTTTGAATGTTAAGTGCACCAGAATAGGGTTTATATGTCAATGCTGCCTTTGACTCGACAGTTCTTTTTCCCTTAAGTATCTCGTTTTGTCCCAGGTTCCACTATCTCCATCAGATTTTCTCCGCAAGTAATCCACGTATGTTCGTGAGAATTGCATTTTAGTGCGTTATAATTAAGTATGAAATAGATTTTTCTCTTAGTTTATCACGCTCAATTCGAAAAAAAAAACGTTTTATACGAACTCACATATGTCTCGATGTGGTTCTATTCGCCCAGCTTTGTCACATAAAGTCGGACTTCGCATGGTCAACACCAAACCGAGAAAAACTGACGAATCTTAAGAATAACCTCTTTTTTAATTTCTCGAATATTCTTTTAAAAAAAACTCATTTAATCCTTCCTATTCTTATTTCATTTCCTACAATATTTTTTTTATTCTCATTTCCTCTTTACATTCTTAATGGTTTCTTTTTTTTCTTATTTCCTATTTTGTATTTTCTTATTTTTCTACTGTTCTTTCTCCTTTCAGTATTTTTCGTTATTTAATGTTCCTTTATTGCGTTTTCAATTCTGTATTTCTCAGATTCCGTATTGTCCTTTTTCATATATTTCCCATAGTTTTCTTGTTTTTTAAATTTTTTTCTACCTTTTTTTTTACTTCTTTCCTCGTCCCTCCCTTTCTCAACTCTTTTCTCTCTTTTTTCATTTATCTTTCTTTATCTTCTTTTTCTTATTGACTACCTTCCTTTCTTTCTGTTTTACTTGGATTCTTTTCTTCCTTTTTTTCGTAGATTTTCCTAATTCGTTTCTTCCTTAATCGCTTTCTGTCTTTCATTGATTTTCATCTTCTTTCTTTTTATCAATTCATATGTTTTTATCTTCTTTCTTTTATTCCAATTGTTTACTGTTTGCTCTTATTTTTCTTAATTTTTACCCCTTTATCTTTTTCTTTCTAAAATATGTATATTATTTCCTTTTCGTTATTTTATTAATTTTCTTTTCTTTCGTTCCTTTCCTTCCTTTATTCTATATCATTTTTATTCAGTTGTTTATTTGACCAAAACTGTTTTCTTCTTTTTCCTCTACTCTACTACATACTTCTGTGCTATTTTCTTTCTTCCCCTCCTCATTTGACATTTTATTGTTCGTTTGTATTTCAAACAAGCTATTTTTAAATTGCCTTTCTGCCGTCTATGTCCTTGTTGTTTAAAAATATTTCTTATCTTGTTAATGTTCAAATAAGATTGTGCACTTTTACTTGGCTTTCATTTTGTTTACTTCGTATTTTAACGAGTTGTTCATGGAAGTATAAATAAATAGTATTTATAGAACATCTTTAGTTTTTTTTCATTTTTTTCATTTTCTACTTTTGTTATGATTTCAATTTTATTTCATCTTTTCTTTCACTTTTTCTCATTTTTTAATCAATTTTTGGTTCCCCAGCAAAAAGAGGGTGGACCTGGAAATTCACATTTATCCGTTTGTCCCTTCGTCCGTTCATCTGTCCACATTTTTCTCAATAACTATGTCTTCGAATTTTTTTGAAATGTTGCACAAACATTAAACACGCCATGAGTAAAATGTAACAGAACGTATTTTCCGGAAAAATTCCGGTTGCTTCCCCCTAGGGTTGCCTTTTGGTTTAAAATGGCTAAAACTGACACTTTTGTGCTTATAAAAAATGGATGGCTTGGATTTTTATAAAACTTTCTGAAAAGTTGTAACTAACGGATTTTTGTCTATACTTCGCGAAAACTCTTGGGTGTTCCATATGGGCTCTTTTAGGGCTATTAAAAGCACTCCATTCTTGGGACTATTTTACCATATTTGTCCAAAATTTTCTGTGTATGTCTATTTAGCAGTTTTGCATGGAGGTGAACTCAAATTTAAATATGTCAAGGCCTTGGGTACTTTGGGGGTTAAATGGAAGGAGGAAAATGATGGACTCAGTCATTTTTTTTTTTTGCATGGTGCAGAACTCAAATTTATATATGTTAAGGCCTACAACTACAACGTTTGTTCACTTTCACCAGGATTTTACGCCCCCTGGGGATTTTGGGGCTAATAAGGGGCAATTGCTGCACTTAGTCATTTTTATGCCTCGTCTATTGTGTAGTTACGTCGGACCGTGCATACTTCACTCTTTTGTCTCAAGCCATCTCTATCTTTTAGTATGAGAGGCTAAATTCACATCTCTCTTCCATTTTTATATGCATTTTAAGCTAACCTAATTATCCAATTTTTTCCACACATTTACACATGCGACGTTATAAGCGATAAGGTTAACGAGAAGTAGCGAAATCACGTGTGTTAATGACGTCACACACACGATAGCTGAAACGTTACCTTTTCTGTCTGTTCATATCGCTACTAAATAAATTGCCTCCATTTAGTAGCCTAGGTATACTATACTAGAACTGGCTAACATGATTGATTCCTAAACTCAATAGATTAAATAAGTTAAACTGTAAAATAAATAAACTATCTAATAATATTATTATTCCATAGGAGAAACACGCCGGTCTACGCGTGGAAATATACTAAAGACCAAAATATTTCAGATAAACATTGTCAGCAGAACTATAAAAGGTAGCATGTAGTGATAATAACATTTCTTATAAATAATTACAGATTGACACTTGGAAATTCACGAATCTTCTTTTTTAAAATCAAAACTATTGTATTTTCTCGGAAAATTTATCTGCTTTACCTTATTACTTTAGAATACTGATGCTTTCTCCACGGAAATTCATCTCATCTGTATTGTAAAGACCTAAAATCCGAGATAAATCCAACATGATTTAGGAGACCCACGTTTTAGAGAAACTATAGAAAATTATTGACCAATGAAAATTAGAATTGATTCGAGGCTGTCAACCAAAGTTTTTGTCTCCAAAGCTGTCGACTTCAGGAAAAAAAAAACATCGTTCTTATTCAACACATTTTGTGATTATTTCTTTTTTAAATAATAGCTTTAATAAAAAAAAAAATAATGTATAAGAGATTGTTATAGTTTCTTGAAGCAATGTCTGTAGGGTATTAGTATATTTTGAAATAATGTGACAATGCTGAAAATGTAGGACATAGAAAATTAAACAAAAGAAAACAAAAAAAAATTAAAATTAATTTTTTTTAAATTCCGTTTTGTGGTAATAACGTTCTCGTTACACTCTCTATTTATACTCAGTTTATAGGGTGTAGAGCGCAGTAGTAATAATATTCGGAAGCTTCGCCACTCTGTCAAAGATCTCTTGGAAATACCACATTAGGATGTGTGATCTGTGTGTCAGTACCGCAACGAACGGAGTCCAGCGGTAGCAATCATGGTCGCAAGTAAAAATACATATCGAAGAAGATATACTCTTAAATTCTAATTATATATTTTTGTCTTTTACTTTTTCATTTTTTTATTTCCCATCTTTATTCATTTATTTTAATATTAGTTTTGTATAAAATACATAAGCTAACTTTACAAAGATGAATATGTTAAATACTAGTTCTAAGAGTTGTCACTCGAACCGTTTTGATAATAAATAACGTAATCATGTAACTAACACCTCATTAGAAAATCGAACATTCCTTCATTTCATTACAGGGAAAATGCTCGCCTTACTTGAAATATATAGCCATAGAACTTTCTAGTATCTTTCGAAACCATCATTTTCCTAAACAAATAAACATATCTACATAAACTTCAATAAATTACATCATTTATATACTAGAATTGTTGGATTTTTTTTTACTTGAAGTTCCAAGAAACGGTTTCTTTAAACCTATCACTTATTTCAAGCCCGCTTTTGATCTTGCGATTAAAAGCAATTAACTATCCTTTTATATGGAACTATTTATACAACGCCTTACGAGACGCAACGTTTCTTGCTTAGCAAGGATTTTTCTTAATATTTCAGTAGTTGTAATAAGTGGCATACTTTATATAGTATCAATTATCCTTTTGGTTTTAAATTCCCCCTAGTCCTTTACCAATTTGTCGGAAATGTCCCTAGTATCTAAAATATTATTACTACTATAGTCATATTTTATACGTCTTTCTGGTATCTGGGAAGATCCATTGATGTTTCCACGTTTTTGCCTCTTAGATATTTAGTGTACTCTGTGCCACGACAAAAAATATAGGAGAGAGTGAGGAGAATTGGCCAATGGGGAGACTTTGCCACTCCTACGTCTTATTAAAGCCTAAGTATGAAATGAATTCTTAGCTTTGTGTCTAGAGAGCTCTTAAGTAGAGAGGAATAACTGTTGATTGCTTCCCTTAATAGATAGCTGAGAAGGAAGAACTAACTCATTTTTGGAGGTCATTTTGTTTTTTCAATTTTTCAGTTTTACCTTCGAACCTAAGTGTTTTTTTTCTTTTGCATCTGTCAAATGTCTATTTAGCCTATATTCCAGCATATTTTTAAAACATGGCCGTTATAGTGAACTTTTATTGATTTTTGTGTTCAGATTTTCCGTGTGGGGAGAATTGGCCATAGGCTAACCAACTCTTCCTATATGTGACCATCTCTCCACATTGCTTATACTGGTTTTATATCTACACAATACTTGGTTCTCAATGAATTTGTGATAGTTTTTCATATATTCTTTTGTATCAGAGTATCTATACAGTGTAATTATTAGGGCTGTGACAACAGAATTTTCTTTTCATTATTTTGACTCTCAAGTATATATCGGACACAGTAAAACACAGTCAATCAACCGAGAACTACAGCAATCTATACGAAAACATATAAGATATTAACGGATATATGCTCAAGAGTCAAAACAATGAAAAGAACATGCTGTTGTCACAGCCCTAGTAATTATAAACTTAAACACCTCTTAGCTCAAGTATCTTTTAACATAACTTTGTTGTTTACATTTCTCAAAGCTCTCTGTTCATTATACTGTGATGGCCGTTCAAAACGCATCTGGCTTGTCCTTTACTAATATTTTCTCGAAAGAATACAGCATGCATAGATGACGGCAAAGAAGAAAATGGTCATACTTTGTTTGTTCTGATTGTTTTCAGGTCATCTTTAAAGGATCCACAATGCCTCGCCAATACCGTCGAAAAACAAACAATAAGCTGATTCCAAAGAATGTCTTACGGGCCGCAGTGACAAAATTCTTAATGGATAATTTGCACAAGCCGTATCAAACGACAAAGGAGTTCCCAGAACAACTCTCTGTTGAAAGACTGCCATTATGAGAGAAAACAACGAAACCAACATCGCAACAGTCTCTTCAAAAGCACAGATCTTTTCAGTTCAGAAGAGAAAGAACTGGCAGTCTATCTACAAAAATGTTTTACAATGTTTTTACCTCATTGTTACCTGTTATCATTATTTTTCTTGAATTATTTTATTATTAAAAATTCTATGCTTTTTTTTTTCCAACAAAGGTTCAGACTTACGCTTTTACGAATAGCTTTAATATTCAAAATGCATGTTTGGCTTTGTTCTCTGGCCTGTTTTTTATATACTTTTTAGTCTAGTTAGCTAAATGAATATATAACTTGACGTTTCGCCTCTTTCGGTCATAATGATATATATATATATATATATATATATATATATATATATATATATATATATATGTATACGTGTGTGTGTGTGTGTGTGTGTGTGTGTGTATATATATATGGGTGTGTATGTATGTATGTGTGTGTGTTTGTGTGTGTGTAAACCCTGTGCATCGTTTTATTGCAGGTAAATATTTTGGTTCTCCCGACAAAAGGAGAGTAGACCTGTAAATTCGCTCTTGTCCTTTCGCCTGTCTGCACTTTTCTCAATAACTACGCCTTGAAATTTTTTGAAATTTTGCACAAAAAATAAACATGATATGAATAAAAAAAAAAGTAACAGAACGGATTTCCCGGGAAAATTCCGTTCTGTTACTTTTTTTTTACCCATAAGACACCTGTTATCGGTTTAAAATGGCTAAAATGGACACTTTTGTGCTTATTAAAAAAGAAATTAATGCCTTGGATCTTTATAAAACTTTCTGAAAAGTTGTAATTAATTGATTTCTATATAATTTTGTTTGTCTATACTTCGCGATAACTCTTGGGTGTGGCCCAGAGGCTCTTTTAGGGTTAATAAAAACAACTTAATTTTGGGGACTATTTTACCATATTTGTCCAAAATATTCTGTGTGTTTCTATTTATCAGTTTTGCATGGTGCTAAACTCAAATTTAAATATGTTAAGGCCTTTGGGAACATTTGGAGCTACCCCTCATCAAGTCCGTCGTCAGCTGGGTGGTTGAGATGTTATGTTTTGGGCTGGAATAATCTGCGATGAAATAATTGTACCATTTCGAGTGCCAGAAGGTGTCAATCTGATACCCCAGTCTTTATTTATTTTTAATTAGCATTTATGACAATGGCTTCATGACCTTTCATCGGCACGTCATCGCAAATTGATTTTAATGCACGACAATGCGCCATCCCACACAGCCAAAGCTACGACATCCTACACTAAGTCATTAGGCATTAGTGGAGAAAATTTGATGACATGGCCACGTTGTTCTCCATATAGACACCCAATTGAGCACCTCTAATCCGTAATAAAGGTGAAACTTTTTGAAGGGGGTGTTAAATTTTCGTTGAAAGATGAATTTTGGCGGAGGATTTTCGAAGTTTCCTATAGCATCACATCATTTCAAATCCGCCGATTGACATCATCAATTGAAGAGATGCTATTCAAAGTGATTTGGTAGCATTGGAGTTATGTTGATAAATAAATATTTCCTTAAACAAATTAACGTGGAATTCGTTTTTTGGGGTAATATTGTTAGGGGATATGTTCTTTATTTCATATAAATAGAAATATAAAGTAAGAGTATTGTTTTATTACTGAAAATATACATTTTTAGAGACTTGCAATAAAGTGATACCCACTTAAAATAACCAGAAAATAGAAAAATTGGTATATCTTTCAAAATATTTGTTCAAATTCCACAAAAATCTGGGAAATAAGGTATATTGTTATGTTCGTCCAGTGTACCAAATTTCACTTCTCTGTGTTTCACAACAATTTCAAAATTAAAAAAAATGGATCTGCAATAAAGCGATACACAAGATTCATATATATATATATATATATATATATATATATATATATATATATATATATAAAGTTGTGCGCAAAAATATTCGACCCTGTCTAAATTTTCTTGTTTCGTTGAATCTATACTTCAAAAATCTTCATAACGCCCTTTAACGGCTAATTATGAATAAATTGTATATTTTTCAACAAGAAATGAGGAAAAGTAATTCGAGATTAATAATATATATCAATTTATTTACAAAAAATATAAATATGGATGTTACAAAAATATTCGACCCCTTTAATTTAAAGTTTAAATAAAAGCGTCATTAAGTGTATTATTTTAGTCTGACCTTGTATTTATTTCCTATAAATAATATTTATGACTCTACTGAATCTAAAATCAGTTCAAATTGAACTTCAATGCCATATTAGATGATTGAATAATTGTTTGAAGTAAAAAAAAATATTTTTCAACGTCAACAAATCTGCAACTATGACAAAGAACAAAGAGTACTCTGAAGACATTAAAAAGAAAGTAATCGATGCCTACCAGTCTGGAGAAGGTTATAAAAAAATTTCCAAACGTTTTTCTATACCACGGTCGACTATTATGTCCATTATCAAAAAAATGGAAAGTAAAAGGGATTGTATCAAGTCTTCCAAGATCAGGTCGTCCAAGAAAAATTACGACACGTGGGGCTAGGAAAATTGTTAGACAAGTTTCAATAGACTCTAAATCTAACCTAAAGGACGTGCAGAACGATTTGAAGAATGCTGGCTCAGATGTACACTTGTCAACTATTCGTAGGGCATTAAATCGAGCCGGATTGCATGGACGTATTGCCAGAAGGAAGCCCTTACTTTCCAAAGCTCATCAAAAGGCCCGATTAAATTTTGCAAAAAAGTTCCTAGAAATGCCTATTGATTACTGGAATAATATAATTTGGTCAGACGAAACGAAAGTGGAACTATTTGGACGCAACCAGCAACACTATGTTTGGCGAAAAGAAAATACTGCTTATAATGTGAAGAATACCGTTCCAACCGTTAAGCATGGAGGTGGATCAATCATGGTGTGGGGCTGTTTCAGTATAAATGGAACTGGAAGATTAACCATAATCGATGGAAGAATGGATTCAGTAAAATATCAGTCCATACTGAAAGAAAATCTTGTTCCGTCTGCGAACCAGTTGGGGCATGGAAGGAGGTATACCTTTCAACAGGACAACGATCCTAAACACACTTCAAAGAGCACTACGGCATGGTTAAAGAATAATAAGGTGAAAGTTCTAGAATGGCCTTCCCAGTCTCCAGACCTTAATCCGATTGAGCACTTATGGCATGATTTAAAAATTGCGGTACATAAAAGAAAACGATCTAATTTGATTGAATTAAAACAGTACTGTCAGGAAGAGTGGCTTAAAATTCCAGTGGACAGATGTAGAAGTCTCGGTAGATGTTATAGGAAACGTTTACTTGCAGTAATCAAGGTCAAAGGAACTTCAACCAAGTATTAATGAAAAGGGGTCGAATACTTTTGCAACATCCATATTTTTATTTTTGTAAATAAATTTATTTATATTATCAAGCACTAATTACTTTTTATTATTTTTTGTTGAAAACTATACAGTTTATTCGAACTTAGTCGTTAAAGAAGGTTTTAAAGATTATTGAAGTATCCATTCAAAGAAATAAGACAATTTTGGTAGGGGTCGAATACTTTTGCGCACAACTATAGTAGCGTTCCTGTGTGTGTGAATGTACAACTCTCCTACAGTCCACACTACTGTACTGACCATGACCAAACTAAGCATGATGGTGGTTTCACTATTTTTCAAGTTTATGGATAAAGATCAAGGTCACAACATATGTATATATACTATCTTATAGCCCACACCAGTTGACTGATCATGACCAAATCTAGCATGATGATGGTCTCGGGCATAAGGAGGGTGCACACTATTTTTCATGGTAAAAGTCACAGATTCAAGGTGTGGACTTTGTCACTATAGATGCATATGTATGTATAAACTTTAGGCTCATAGTTCTAAATCGAAATATATAGAAAATGTATCTCCGTAACAAATTATATAATGTTATACTTAAAAAAATTCGACCTATAAAAACATGAATTTTTTTTTTTCTATAAAGTAAAATTTAAAAATAAACAACGTCCACATGTGAACGGTGAATAGGTTTTCGTAATTTTGTTTATTAATTTTTCTTGTATCACGCTCATTGGAACTGAGTATTTTGTGCGTGTATAAATATTGATTTTTTTCCAGAGATCGTCTATATCTAATGATGAACACCAGCATGCCTACGGGACGCTGTAATATACATCGAGTTATAAAACAATATATATATATATATATATATATATATATATATATATATATATATATATATATATATATATATATGAATTGTAAAAAAATTAAATATGTATTTAATGCAATATAAAATACGATGTTACAACGTATAAAATTTAAATGTAGGAAAATGTCGAATGAAAATAAATCTCACTAGAGGGCGATAATATTAAATGCAATAATATCACTCGATAAAGGAAATCTAAAATTACCGGAGAAAAAATTGAACTAATAAATTTCGGAATTATCGGAATTAATATCCGATAGGATGAGCGACAAAATAAAATAAAAGTAATTAAGCACAAAAAATAACTTACTGAATAGTGTGGAAAAACTAATATTCTAAATATATATATATATATATATATATATATATATATATATATATATATATATATATATATATATATATATATAAAGAGAGAGAGATATTATTTTATTTGTTTTTGTTTTGCGATACTTTTGAATGTAATTCAATTATTTATACTAAAGTGCATTTTTAACTAAATGCGAGTTGGGAATAATTTTCTCTTTTACAAATTTGGTACTTCCAAATGAGGAGTGTAATATATATCAATTTTAAAATCTAATTATCCACCGACAGCACTTTCGTAGTCTACTACTCATCAAAGGGGCTGATATATATATATATATATATATATATATATATATATATATATATATATATATATTCATCCACATACAATACTGTTTCGCAGCTACTCAGTGCGGCTAGACAGGCAACTACCTCAAGCCAGGATGTAAACCCGACTGTCCGTACGACAATCAAGGCTTCTAACCACTATGCTATCTCCGTATGCTAACGATGTTTGACATCGTTCGCGCCACCTAAGCTCGATTTGTTTACACAAAGAGCATCGCTTTATACGCTAATGGTAATTCGCGTATCACTTCTCAATATGCTCAACTCAAGATGAGAAGCATTATATATATATATATATATATATATATATATATATATATATATATATATATAAGGATGAAACACTAGTGTCTGTAGGTATTTAATTATTATAGTAAAAAAATTAATTATGACAGCCCCTTTAAGAAACTCGTTTCTTATCGTTGAGCACTTTCAGTTGAATTAAGTCGGTCAATTTAGTTTTTATGCATAGATCTTCGTATAACGATTAGATCAGTCTGACTGACGTAAAGAACATTTAAAATTAAAATGTTTAAATTCAACGTTATTTCACGTGGTTAACGGTAGCCGAATGGATACGGTCTTTGCTAATCGAGCCACAGATGGCTCGTGTTAATGAGTTCGAATCTATGACTGGTGTTAATCGTGACACCCTGCACTGAAAATTACTGAAAGAATGAAACACTAGTGTTTGTAGGTATTTAATTATTATAGTAAAAAAATAATTATATATATGTATATATATATATATATATATATATATATAAGAGAAAGTGTATGTCTGTGTGTGTATGTATGTCTGTGTACATTCCCTACGCAATAAATCTGTCAGTTTTTAGTCAACAGACTCGAAATTTGACATACAGGCTAAGGAGATTTGGGACAATCTTTGTAATCAGTGTTTGGCCAGTATAACGATTTGACCTTTGAGAACTCTACCAAACTCCTCCGCTAATTTTGGGTTTAAACATTTGAAATTTTAGATATAGGTTTCTTTCACATAGATCTAACTTAATAACCTTATTTGAGCCCAAAATAATAAATGTTAAGGGGTCATCATAGGGGTCAAAGTTTAAAAAAAATTGACGCCTGCGATTTCTACCAAATTACTCAGACAATTTCTGGTTTAAACATTTGAAATTTTACATAAAAGGTTATTCAGAGATAGGGTAAGCTTTGTAATCGGTTTGGGTCGAAAATTTGAGCTATCAATGTATGTATGTATGCATGTATGTATGTATGTTCGCATGTCTGCCTAAAACTTTCGTAAGTGGAGACGGATTTTACTAGATCAGTATCGTTTTGAAGTTCGACCTTTCATACGACAAATACCGAAAAATTGGCTAAAAACATTAATTTCTTCACCCTCACCTAGACACTTTTCTACAGGGAGGGGTCGCTTTTTTCGCAGATATTTTCGAAAGTCATCCCCTCTTTTCGAATGTCTAACATTAATTTAAACCTACGTCACTCCCGGTTTGACGGTGGTCGTAACAGCACAGACGTCACGTATTTTTTCCGTTCTTTTCCTCCTTCATGGTACGGATTCGAGCCTGCCTTCCTACTACCACTTTTTTTTTGCTCAACATACACCTCCAAACACTCGGGCAACGCCGGGCTGAAATATATTCGAAATTCCATAACCTAAAAATGTTCTCTCATTTTCTGTTCTTATTGATCTGACGGATTACAAAGATTTCACAATCTCAGTACCCTGTACAGAAGGGGCGTACAATAAGTAATGCCCCTAGCCCATTTTCATTTGTCTGATCTAGCTGAAATTTTGCAAGTGCAATGATTTATATCTCTACAGGTTATGTGGCAAATTACAGCTCTGAACTAATTGTGGTTTCTGTTTTACAGGTGTTTGAACCGAGTCAGGTGTGAAATGGAGCTTGTTGAATGCCGAGCATTTGAAAAGACGCACACCACCGGAGACTTTTGATGAAATGAAAGAAACTTATGCTGATAATGCCTCATCCTTGTAAAACGCTGCCATCGGGAATTAAAACATGGCCGGAAGTCTGCGAAAACAGCTCCCAGACCTCGTCGCCCCACTTGCCATTGTTGAGGCATCTGTCCGTCAAGTTAAGGCTGCCATTTTGGAAGATCGGCGCATTACTATTCTCTAAATAGCCCAAGATGTTAACATTAGTACAGGGTTTGTGGAAACTATCATTCATGATCATTTTCATATGCATAAAGTGCCTGCCAGATGGATTCCCAGGTTGATCACACAATTCCAGAAGCGAGAACGTGTCGAGTGCTCGAGGATGAATTTGAAGATGTGCCAAGAAAATGAGTCAAAGTTTTTCAAAAGACTGATTACACAGACTGAAACCTGTGTCCATAACTATGATCCAGAGAACAAAGCCCAGTCAATACAGTTGAAGCACTTGGACTCACCACCTTCAAAGAAGGCAAGGGTGCAGCCCTCCGCTGGCAAGATCATGCTCACAGTCTTCTGGGACCAGGACGGAGTAGTGATGACAGATTTCCTGACAAGGGGTACCACAATTACAGGAGCTTATTATGCTCCACTTTTGAGGAAATTAAGGGAGCCTATCGAAATCAAGAGGCGGAGCAAGATCAGCAAAGGTACCCTCCTCCTGCCTTGCTCCCTCTGACTTTCACCTCTTCCCATCCATGAAGTTGTTTTCGAAAAAAAAGCGTTTTCCAGATTATGCAGCCTTGATTTCTGAAGTCATTTCGTGGTTGAAGGACCAACCTGGGCTGTTCTACAAAAACGGTCTCCAGAGCTGCATCAAACGATGGGAGAAATGCATAACTCTGGGTGGTTCCTATGTAGAGAATTACTAATAACTGTGCCAAGTTTTGTTGCTCTACTGCTATGAGAAGTAGGTCACGGACATTACTTATTGCACGCCCCTCATATATCAAATTTCCAGTCTGTAGACTAGAAATCGAGAGAGTTATTGCGTAGGAAGATGTACGCACACTCAGACACACAGACACACATAGACAGCCAGACACACATAGACACAAAGACACGTTCACTTTTATAGATATAATATATGTGTATATATATAAATTAAAGTATCTGTGTGTGTGTAGATTGCCCTACACAATAACTCTGTCAATTTTCAGTCTACAGACTCGAAATTTGATATACAGTTTATCGAGATTTGGGATAATTTTTGCAATCCGTTTTCGGACAGAAATATGGCTGTAAAGGGGTCAAAGTTCAACGATTTGACATTTGAGAACGCTACCAAACTCCTCCGCCAATTTTGGATCACTTGAGGATAAGAGTTAAAGAGTGTACAGTGGTCAATTGGACAATATAGTAATCGTTAGTAATGGAAATTCGGTAAATTTGTTAACTTAAGTGAAACGGCTTATCAAGAACTTGTTTACATTGGACTTGAAGTCATTGTAGTCAGCTGGAAAGCAGGAAAACGGACGACAGTTCCACAGGCGTTAGGTTCTAAGAAAGAAGCTTTGTTCATGGAATCTACGTTTAGGTTTAGGCACAGAAAAAGAGTGGGGGATTATTGAAAGTGTTTTCAGCTAGACGAGTATTGCTTGTGAAAGTTTGGTGAGAGGGGTCTATAGATTGAAGCTCAGTCGAGCACTTTCCATGAAAATAACGATAAAGCTCGCTACATTTCCTCTGTGAGAAAGAGGTTGCAGGGAAGAGAAATGGATATCTCCTACGAGGCTACGAATCTATTTTGAACTCTATCAAGGCAGGATAAGTCCTTTCTAGCAGCTCCTGTCCAGATGTGGCAAAAGTACTCCATCCTTGGACGAACTTGGCTGTTATATAGATAGAGAATTGCATCAGAAGTGAGATATCTACTGGATCGATAGAAGGATCCAACCATTTTTCCAGCGGCTTTAGCAACAGATTTAATGTACGTGTTCCATTTCAGATCAGGAGTAAAGGTCAAGCCCATAAGCTTGTCAAAACATGAGGCCTCCTCAAGACGAGAGCCATTCATTTCAATTGATGCCAGATGGGGATCAGAACGTTGATGATGTAAATATGGAAGCTTGGTTTTAGAAGTATTAAAAGTAACCACCCACTCCTTTCCCCATTGTACCACGTGCTCAAGATCAGAGGAAAGAGAATCGGAGAGAACTTGGTTGTTTACGGTCTTAGATGTGCTAACCTAGCAAATAAACTTAGTCGAGCTTGACCGTTTCGCTTTGCCACGTTGTAATGTTAACGTTACTGATCAAACATAATAACCTAGTCGAGTGTGGCCCTGGCTGTCCTCTGTCATGGCTGAAGTGTTATTTCCAGAGACTAGAAAGGTTGCAACATTGTTTGCCTCTCCCCGCCTGGTGTATAAACGGATTAAGCGACCCTTTTCATCCTTGGTGCCGGCATGCCAGTATGTATTTTTACTTTTCTTCATATTTTTATACATGATTTCTCATTATCAATGGCTTTTTATTTATTATTCAAAGCTACCTTTCGAATTCGAATCGTAAAAGATTCTGCTTCGAAAAGGTTTTTCTTTTTGTTGTTGTTGTTGTTGTTGTTGTTGTTGTTGTTGTTGTTCTATTTCGTGTCATCCTTGCGTTAATACTTGGCACGTACTCAGAAGGATTCCGATGTTGAAATTTTAAAGTTCGATACAAAAAATTGTTTTCTTACCTCCTCGTGAGGGCAGAGTTAGACACAAGGTCGGTTTTTAATGTGGAGTACTAGCTCTCCAAAACGAGGCACTTTGGATAGTAACAAAAATTTTAAAAATATATCAGACATCAAGGATTTCTCCTCCATTAATTGAGATAAAAAAGATAAGATAGAACAGATGATACACTCACTTCAGTATCTATGACAAACCCTAATACAGAAAGAGCGAAAAAACTAAGGACTAGTAAGCATTCAAGTTCATTCCTAATAAGGAAAAAATAGAGCTTTATTTTATTAGCAAGTATGATGATAGTTAATTAGACAAAGCTATTAGTGATGTAAGAATCTAATGCAATTGCACTCTCTATATATTAAGACAATATAGAGAAGCGTGTGTGTGTAGAATATTTTGATGCAATTACGAACAGAACCATTTTAATTTGTAGCCATGACATGTTCATTTAGTAGTATTAACGATTAGCATCTGTTAGCAAAACCTGTCTTTGATACTTTGAGGAGCTTGTTCGCGTGTCCTTTGGGTCGTTATAAGGTTAGAAAATGAATTTTAAAGAAGTTTTCCTTATTTATTAAATAAAATATTACATACTAGACGCCGATCACCTAAACTTTGGAGAGAAAGATGAAGGCGCGACGCATATGAAGTGGGCGTTATGTGATCAAATGTCAAAGAAATGTTAGACATGGATTAAAACGTGTGAAAGAGTTACAAGCACCGATCGAATATATTGATTTGTCACGTGTTTAGTTGAACTTTTATGAAAACTTTTAAACATCTTAGCATAAGTCGCCGATTTTTTATCCCTCCATACTATGAGACACATACATGCACACACATGCACACACACACACACACACACACACATATATATATATATATATATATATATATATATATATATATATATATGTATATACATATATATATATATATACGATGGCGCCAAAAAGAAAGTATTCACATTTTTTTAAAAACGACAAATTTAAGCTTAATTTAATGTAACTGTTTAAAAAACTTATATCTCATTTGATTCGCCTTTTATTCCGCTATAATCTTACCTGTTCATACGTGGCTTTTAATTGAAGCATCCTAGTGTTCCCCTCAATTTGGATAAATACGATAGAGTTTTTTTCTTTATTTTTTTCTCTCGTTTCAGTTAGTAGTTCTGTATTAGGTTGTCAAGTGATTTTTTGTCAATCATTTTCTTCGAGCGCTCTCGATCCTTGATCGTCGTCAGGAGCAATTTTGTTGTTGTTAAAGAGGCTTTACAAAAAAGGAAAATTAGAAAAATGCTCGGCAGATCGTAAAAATCAACAAAAACAAAGAAGGAAAACTGTCGTATTTAATTAAACGTGCATCTATAATGACTTGCTTCCAATATATGTAGTTTAAAGAAGCTTTGAGTATAGAAAATGTAAAAATAAAAATAAAGAATATAGTTTAAATTATCGTAAAAAAATTAATAAAGCCTATTGCAAATTTAGCACATACGTAATCCGACTTCTTAAAAGTTTACAATTACAAAGAATAATTCAACTATATAAGGATGAAACAATGAAAACTTTAACTAAAATTGTTAAATAGAAAGCGGGAATCCTTAGCTGACTACCATGTAGCTGTTTCTGAGATTTAAAAACAGGACATCTGTAAAATACATGGCTCTCCAGTGGAAAAAAAAACACTCCCCCAATAAGAAAATGTAGAACAATACAGTTTCTACTTATACTAATATATGAAAAATAAAATAAAAAAAATAAATATATATATATATAATATTTTTTATTCACATAGAAAAATATTACATAGTCGCTACACTGAACATGCTTATGTTTCGAACAAATTGGTTTGCAAGTAAAACCAAAAGTCACTCGTCAGGCGACGTAAAAAAGTTTATTTGCCACCGAAAGCATCTGGAAAAATGGAAGAATTATACTATTTTTTTAATAAAAATAAAATATCAAAATGTAAAATTTTAAGTGGGATGGGTGACATTATGTGACATTTAACACTCCAAATAGAAAGCGATAAAGGGAAAGAGAATGTCATAGCAGGATAAATAGAAAGAAAGAGTACAAAGGGATGAAAAGGGAAAGAAAAAGACAACGAAAAAGAAAAAGAAAAGAAAAAAGAATAAAAATAACAGAAAGACGGAAGGAGAACGAAGGAGTCAGCATGATTACAATACATTACTATAAGTAATGAGAGGGGGTGAAATCATCAGAAATTAACTTAGATTAAGGCTTAAAAGTTAACGCGCCGAAGAAAGAAAGAGGTCGAAGTAAGGTGGATAAAGGCAAATTAGCATATAGGGTTTCAAGTGAGGCACATATACACATACTTATATGCGTATCAGCAACCCAGTCGGACATATACACAGATACGCACACATATACGTAAAAAATAAATAAAACCTGAGGCAACCAAATGCATCGGTAATTAGGCTGTGTTTTCTTAAACATACGTCATATTTTTCACAATAAATGTATAATTTAAAATTAAAATTTCCAGAAATAGAACATTCAAAACTTGATCTATCAGAAATATAACGAAAAGTGAATGAGGAAACTGAGCATAAAACATCCCTCACTGGAACTGAAAATGTAAAAGCTCCACAAATAGAAAGACCATAGACGGAGAACCTGTAAAGGCTGGACCCTACAGACATTGAAATCAAGGACAACGAAACAGATTAAACGAAGGATGAAGCAATTGAAATAGAAAAAATAATACAGTTCATGAACGAGGAAAAACAAAGCTTCCATTGAACTGAATACATTAATAAACACCACCAGGATTTTAAGCCAGGACATCTGAATGGAGTTCGGTATGGAAAAGTACGTACTACTAGTGATAAGAAATGGAAAAGTTGAGACGACAGGAGGCATGGAACTACCCAACCAAACGGAGATGAGGGTACTAGGTGAACAAGACGCCCGTAAATACCTGGGAGTTCTGGAAGCAGACGCTATCAAAGCAACAGAAATGAAAGCATCAATTGGAAAGGAATACTCAGGAGAACACGAAAACTTCTGGAAACCAAATTATATAGCAAAAACTTAATAAAAATATAAGTACATTAGTAAGATACTCTAGACCGTTCATAGAGTGGACTAAAGAAGAACTGAGACACCTCGATCACGAGACCAGGAAACTCATGACCATGCACAATGCACTACACCCGAAGGACCATGTTGACAGACTCTATGTGAAAAGATAGACGGCGGGAGGGGACTGGTTTGCATAGAAGACTGTTAATGATACCAAAAAGGAACTAGAAAAATACATAAGACAAAACACTGAAAGAATGATCATGGCAGCGAGAGACACGGAAAAATCAACAAAACAGAAAATAGAGAGACAAAGGATAAAAAAGAAGAGAAAAATGGAAAGAGAAACAATCACACGAAAAATTCATAAGGATGACGAAAGATGAAAATAACGAAAATATTTGGACATGGATAAGAAAATGACACATAAGCCGAGAAACTGAATCCCTAATAACCGCAGCACAAAATGACTCGATAAGAACCAACTATATTAAAGCAAACATCGACAAAATAAAAGAAAACAGCAAATGCTGACTTTGTGGACAAAAAGACGAAACGATATACCATATAGTAAGTGAATGCAGCAAACCGACACAAAAGGAATACAAGAACAGACACGACCAAGTGAAAAGGGCAGTACACTGGGAATTATGGAAACAACTGCATTTGGGACGCTCAGACACAGGTACGAACATAAGCCGATAACAGTACTTGAAAAGGAGAATCACAAAATCCTATGGGGCATGGAGATACAAACTGATAAACCCATGCAGACAAGAAGACCGGGTATAGTAATAATATACAAGGCTGTCAAATCGTAGACTTTACTGGCCCAGCCGACCACAGGGTGAATATCAAAGAAAAGGAGAAACAAAACAAACACACAGAGCAAGCCAGAGAGCTGAAAGAGATGTGTAAGATGAAGAAAATAAAATAATACCAATAATAACAGGAGCACTAGGAACAATCTCGAAAAACTTTGAAAAAAGGATGGGAAAAATTTGAATCAGACGAATGAATGGGAAAATACAATGAACAACAATAATGAAAACAACTGAAATATTAAGGAATACCATTGATTGCAGAGACTAACACACATGAGGAACAAGCGTGGACCAGACAAACTGCCGCAGAGGCAAAACATGAAACGTTACATGAAACTAAGAACATTGAAGCCGTATACCTATAAGTTTTCAACCCCCCATTACCACATAACTTACCCCCCCTCCCAAAAATAAACAGTGAGAACAACGAGCCAAGTAGAGTCAAGGAGGAAAGGAGGTCCGAGGAGAGATCAACATATATTATGGACCAAATATTCTCGATTGGGATTAAATCGAGACTTTGACCTGGCCAAAATATCACATTAATTGAATTAGCAGAAAACCATTTTTTGTGACTTTAGCAGTGTGTGCAGTGGTATTATCATGTTGAAAAATAATGTTCTGAGATATGGCCAGCTTCTGGATACTTGGTAACAGTCCTGTTTTTAATATTCGAATGCATTCGTTTGTATTGATTGACTTCTCACATCTTATAAGTTCCCTAACTCCTGCGGCAGTATAAGTTCCCCCATATCATTATCCCTCCATTCCGGTGTTTAGTTGTCGGTTTTATGCAACTTGGTGAAAATCCTTCTTCAGTTTTTTATTGCACCATTCGGGAGCATCGGGAGCATCACTAGCAAGACAAAATCTTGATTCATCTGATCAGAAAATATTCCTGAACCAGTCTGTATCGTTCTTACCATAATCCGAGAAAAATCACTTTCTATCATTGATGTTCTTCTTAGATAAAAATGGCTTCTTTGCACACCTTTTAGAAGAAAATCCCATTTCTTTCATTCGTCTAGATATTGTATATGTAGAAAGAGAATTTCCAGCCCATGTTTTGAATTCTTTGCTATGATCAACATAAGTTTTCTTTGAATCCTTTAAAACAGTTAATTTAAGCCTGAGGTTGTCCTTCAAATGAATGGTCCAGGGCGACCAGATCCAGATTTCCCTCTTACTAAGCATTCGACTTCGAATCTTTGACCAATTCGCTTCACTAAAGATAGAGATGTTTTCACTTTTTCTTTTCTTAAAATATAAAAAAATCTGCTTGTAATTCATTTTGGATTGCCTTAACCCTGCAATTCGGTTTTTTTATATTCAACGTATTATCGCATTGCATAAAACTTAAAATAATAAAGGACGAGGCCCGTCATCAGAATAGCCATCTGGGATAATATCATAAACTGATTCTCTCATGCGCCAAACTAGCAAGAGACGGTGAGTTTTCCTCTATCATGTTTTATCTGTGTATCAATGTCTAAATATCTGAAGGTAGCGTATGACTAATATTTGGAATCTTGTTTGGCAATGTGTTCGCCCCTCATCCACAATAAATACCATAAGTCTGTGACGTAATCCATTAGAACTAAGGAGGGGATGACAATACAAAGTCGATAACTTTACTAAAATATGATATTATAAATCTGAATAGAAATATAATAGTGCGAGGAAAGGCGTCATCTATCAAACCAGATGACGTCTTATCGAAATGAACCGCGCAGGCGCCATGACGTCGCACATAAAATATAATTTGTATCCATACATGCATTAATAATTTAATAGAAGTTATAAACTACCAATATATTACTATAATTAATGTTTATTAAGGTGAGCACACGGCGTATATTGTAATACAATGCTTCAAATACAGCAGTACATTCTTGTGAGCATATATATATACATATATATATATATATATATATATATATTCGTATATATATGTATATAATTATTCACTTTCGCTGCATCATACCTCTTCAGTCCGGCTAGACCAGCAACTAACTCAAGACAAAATTGAAACTCGACCGCCTAGGCGACATTCGTTGGAAAAATATTTCCATTACTCTCATATATATATATATATATATATATATATATATATATATATATATATATATATATGTGTGTGTGTGTGTGTGTGTGTGTGTGTGTGTGTGTGTGTGTGTGTGTGTGTAAAGGAAATATTATCCCGAGGGGATAGTGAGCTAGAAAAGGAACACAGTTATATTTTTTTTATTGCAAGCTTTACAATATGAACAAAGATGGCTGCCCGCAAAAACGCACGATGTTGAGTCCTCTTTGAACTTTTTTCTTCTTGCAGCATTATATTGTCATGCATTTTTTTCACTAATCAAGGAATTTTAATTTTTTCTGAAGAGTATATGCACGTAGAGAGACGATGTTGATATAATAACTGTTTCTTTCTGCATAACGAAACATATATAATATATGTACCGAAATTTTGACATACTGGAGGAGCTGTTTTGCATGAAAAATAAATATTTGGATATTAGAATATAATTATACTGGTATTATATATATATATATATATATATATATATATATATATATATATATATATATATATGTGTGTGTGTGTGTGTGTGTGTGCATGTGTGTGTGTGTGCACATCCTCCCCAGTAAAAATGTTCTATAGATCGACATCAAAATCATAAACATTGTTCTCCTTTCTAACTTTTTAATCGATAATCGACCGCAAATCCCAGCAAGATGACGTGGACAAGAAAGAGTAAAAATTTATGAAGAAAAAATGGTGGACCTTGAGAACTATAAATTTCTAGTCGTTCACGTCTTAATATTACATTCGGTGTTTTCAGATTCAATTAAAAAATATGTGTACTTTTATCACTTTGAGTTTCTAAATCGTATTTCAAAACAAATATTTTGATTTGCATAATCTAATATAGATAAACATCCGCTACGATTGTAAAAATACTATATATATATATATATATATATATATATATATATATATATATATTTAAAAGAGTGTAGCCATCAACAATTGTGGGTTTTTTTTAAAGGTTTTCATCATATTTTTATTTTAAAATATTTTTATAACGCGTTTCGAGCTTAGGGTGTGCTCTCTTCAGATATTTTCGTAAAAAGTTTTTCTTTAAAATGGGAGTTTGTGGATATGCCTCCGCTGATATTAAATATGTTTTTCATAGTGGTGCGATGCGTGTGTTCAGTGTTTAGACGTTCTGTCTCCAACTGTAAGTGTTTCACTGTGACCGGTCAAAGTTAGTTTCAAAGAGTGTTTTTTAGTCCATATGGTGAAGGTTTTTATGGCTTCTTTAGGGTTCTTTTTTAAAGACTTTCTTTCCCCATGTATAGCATACACTCACACACAATCCCATACGCATACATATATATTCATGTACATGTATACATGCACACGCACACAGGCACACACACATACACACACGTACATACATAGAAATATATGTAGGAGCATACATATATACACATATACATACCCACCCACACACTCACACACGTACTCGCATATATCCACCGCTAACAATTATTTTTATTTTTTTATTTTTTATTTTATATATATATATATATATATATATATATATATATACACACACTTTTTTTTCCTACCAAAACACGCATGTATATATGCGCTTAATCATTCAGACATATGTACACGCACCCACACACACACACAAGTAAGATGGAGAATAATAGGTAGAAGATATATATACACACACATACACGCACATACACACATATATGTACACACATATATGTATGTGTACATACACTCACAAACATCTACATACTATGTAGGCACATACACATACACACACACATGCACACACACAGACATATGCAGGGGCTCACACATACGCGTATATCCATATTCACACGAACACATTTACCCACTCATACATGTGCATACATATGTATATATACATACATACACACACATACATACGGATGTGTATACACTCATCCACCCATATATATATATATATGGGCACATGCACTCACAATCCCACACACACATACATATTCATACATCCCACCTTATGTATATATTGGTTGGAGTTTCCTTTCCAATCCATGCACATATGCATACATGGATTCGGTCACCCAAACATAAGTGCACGTATACATACAAACAAGATGTAGCATAGATAACAGATGATATATAATTATACACACACGCATACACAATCATATGTGTACACCCACGTACATACACATATACACACGCACACACGCGCGCACACACACATACATACGTTTAATTTCTAGTTGTTTGTTTAGTTAAGAGAAGTGGTACTGTACTGGGTATGGGCGCGCGCACCCGCGAAAGTGTGCGTGTGCCTTATTGTGCTTTTTTGTTGTTTCGTGTGTGAGGGTGCACACCTACCCAAGCATGCATGCGTGTAAGTGTATTTTGTGTTTTGCCTATTTATGTGTATAATTATGGAGAGACGTTTAAGGCGGGGTTAAACTTTGTTATGAAATTTTTTTCTTGAGTTAGCAAGTAGAAGTAGTTGTCAGTTTGGAAGATGGGCATTATCTCGAATCTGCCTCCACTGCATGCGTGTATATGTTGTGATACATGTAGGTGTCTATTTTCCGCGATTTTGATGTTGGATCGGTGTAGGGCTACTCTATTACTAAGGTTTTTTGTAGCGCCTATGTAGGATTTATCGCATGCTGGACATTTTATTACATAGATTACGTTTTTTGAGGTGCAATCTAGGTTTTTTTTTAATTTTGATTGTTTGTATGGGGTTCGCAAATGTGTACGTGTTTCCCTCTAATATTATGTTGCAGACTCCACATCGTTGTTTGTTGCATTTTGTGACTCCTTTTGTTGCGTCTTGATTGATTTTGGATGAGGTTTTTGGGTTTTTGGCTACACTCTTTTAAATATACATTTTTTCTCTCGTTGGAACTACACAACCATCACTTTAAATATATATATATATATATATATATATATATATATATATATATATATATATATATATATACATAGATATATATAACTACTTAATTTACTCACATAAAATTAATACACGAAGGTATAGATTTATGCGTAAACTTTAAGCATTTACTTCAAAAGTGCTCAATACGTAGGTAGAGCTAGTAAGTAATTTATAAAATATATATGGCGATTAAGCTACACTGAATATTCCGCGTTTCATCCACTCTAGGACACTTCAGGCTTATGCGCATAAGCCTGAAGAGTCCTAGAGTGGATGAAACGCGGAATATTCAGTGCTGCTTAATCGCCATATATATTTTATAAATTACTATATATATATATATATATATATATATATATATATATATATATATATATATATATATCGTTATTTTTCATACCGTGGTGGATATTTATCAATATTAGATCATGCAAATCAAAATATTTGCATTGAAATAATATTTAGAATCTCAACGTGGTAAAAGTACTGGGAAATTAGATTTTAGTTCAGCGCATTGTAAACGTTGGCTAATTCAATGGAGTTAAATGTTTTCAAACAGAACTCAATCTAAATGCTAAGATACATTTTGACAATATTTTGTGTGATTAATGTATATCAAGAAAACATATCTAAGTAAGAAAAACAGTTACTATTGCGCTATAGGTTTAATATAATTTTAGATATTTTTATTTTTTTTACTTTAACATAATCGTAGATATTTCTAAATTCCCTCCTTCGAGACATTTTTTTTATATTCACTATTGTTAAACTCACACTTTCCTCTTAAAAGTTTAGTACTAGGATAGATTACACTCTCAAGCCTTGTTAGAGCAATTGGTAATTATAGTAGGATATTAGAGGATATTCTAAAAAAAATAGTTTTTTTCTGTCAGTAATTTATTAGTTTCTATCGTATTGGATTTCGATTTGCTAGTAAACTTAAACGACTCTAGACCAGAAGAAATGAAGTTTGAAATTCAAGAACACTTTTTTCACTTACATCCTCCAAGCGAATGGTAGCCTTTTCAGAACACATTCATTGAATATCAAGCTAATATATTAAACCAATGTGTAATGGCATGCCGTATTAAAAATCAGTAAAATCTCTCTTACGTACATGTTATATAAAACAGCCATTTTGTGAAGACTAGTAGTGTTCATGTGATAGTACATTTATTAAATGAAACGGTTAATTTAGCCACGGACTCAGAAAGATAAGAATGTTCATGAATAGAAAAATGTTATAGATAAACACGAAGTCTCCTACGTAAATTAAACTCCTCCTTTAATAGCATTACATTCTACGCAAACATACGTTTCCACGAAAAAGCAACGTTAAACATAGCATATTGATGAGAAATGCATTTCTTTTGAAACATATATGTATATATATATATGTGTGTGTATGTGTGTGTATGTGTGTGTGTGTATGTGTGTGTGTGCAGTTTTTGTTTCTTGTTAGCTATACTATTGAACGAAACAAATTACTTATACGAAAAAAAGCATTTTTACCTTCATGTTAGTTTGGAATAATTTCCCCTTCAAGATTGTAATTATCTAGAAATACGTGTTTCGTTTGTTACGATTTACCAGAGCGGGGAAACCCAATGGAATTTTAAACTAGAACCCTACAGTCCGATACTTGGAGGTCTACTACTGATCTTACTCGCGTTACGATTAGAATATATCACATTGTTATAGATGTAATTTATTTATTTTTGTTTTTATAAAGTAAAGTTTTGGGTTTTTTTTGTTTTATAGATGTAATTTATTTGTTTCTTTTTATGGATGCAATTTATTTGTATATTTTTGTTTTTTATAGATGCAATTTATTTGTTTCTTTGGTTTTTTTTCTGGATGTAATTTGTTTGTTTATTTTTATAGATGTGATTTGTTTGTTAATTTTTATAGATGTAATTTGTTTGTTAATTTTTCTGGATGTAATGTGTTTGTTAATTTTTATAGATGTAATTTGTTTGTTAATTTTTCTGGATGTAATGTGTTTGTTAATTTTTATAGATGAAATTTGTTAATTTTTATAGATGTAATTTGTTTGTTAATTTTTATAGATGTAATTTGTTTGTTAATTTTTATAGATGTAATGTGTTTGTTAATTTTTATAGATGTAATTTGTTTGTTAATTTTTATAGATGTAATTTGTTTGTTAATTTTTCTGGATGTAATGTGTTTGTTAATTTTTCTGGATGTAATGTGTTTGTTAATTTTTATAGATGTAATTTGTTTGTTAATTTTTATAGATGTAATTTGTTTGTTAATTTTTATAGATGTAATTTGTTTGTTAATTTTTCTGGATGTAATGTGTTTTATGTATTTTTATGCGATCGCTAAAAAGCTTTGAATATTCATTTAGAACACAGTTGTGGACATGCTTAATTAGAATTCAGATACATCGATTTCTTTAAAATTCTAGCAATAGTTAATACATATTAATCAATAAATATACCTGAAATATCAGTTTCTGTGGAATATTTTAAAGAGTTTAAAGGGGCATTGCATAAGAATAACATCCTATTTGAAAATCGAATTTTTTTTAGATGTGCATTAATCATGACTAATAGTTATTATACGCAATTAACCATTCCAATTAAGATGATTAGTTATGCAAGAAATTTCACAGAAAATGAATTTTCTAATGAAATAGGATAGAATAAAAAGTAGCAGTGGTTGACACTCGATAGTTCACAAATACATTTGATGCTGTAAACACACGCACACACATATACACTTATATGTGTATGGAAATATAGTTTCTTACAATATATTCCAATCCTTATTTAAGAAGCTCAATGTAATTGCAAATGTCAACTGAATTAAAGGAATAAATTATCAGATGGTCAATATCATGAACTTTGGAATATAGTCTTTTGTCATTTATTCACTATATATATTTATGTGTATATATATATATATATATATATATATATATATATATATATATATGGGGGGGGCGAGTAAGCTGTACACCGACTACATGACTGATGAATTGCCAACTGTTTGAAATATAAACATGTTTGTGTAGGTAATTTCAAGGGATATACGTTCATGCTACTTGTACTGGGTATTCTTGAAGTAAATCCTGAAGATATATACACAATATTTATATGACTTTATGACAGCATATATTTTAGCATAAAATTGTATATATATATATATATATATATATATATATATATATATATATATATATATATATATATAAGTGTTGGGACGATTTATCGGAATTGACATCGGGAAGCGGAAAAATCGTAACTTTTGGGGTATCGGAATCGGTTTCGAAATGAGAAAAATTTTGCCTAATTTCCGATCTCAAACCGATCCATTTAATTTTTCTTTACAATAAAAAAATATGAGAGAAACACACGTTCATTAATTTTTTAGAAGTTATATATTTACAACATAAGACTAAGAGCCACGGAAGGTGTTATAAATCTCATTCCCAGATTTAACATTGGTTCTAAGAGTCTAATTATTTTTTTATTGATACATTACGGTCAACATCACTTAGTAAATATTTTAGCACAGATTCGCTAAACGGTTCAAGGAGTTCATACTTTAAAGGATTTAAAAGGTTTTTCACTTCCGTTCGCGCTAATTGGACACTGGTGGTGTCTGTCATCGGCTTCTTCTGAAATAATTAATTATGGTTCTTCTTTGGACCCAAGTGAAAAATATAGATAAGATTTCACGATGAGTTTATCAAAATCGTTTTTCGAATTAATGAGGAAATTATATCTCCATTTAAACTTAGTCCTCCCCACAAAAAAATCAAAAAAAAACAGAACAAAAGAATAACGAGATTCGGGCGTTTGTTATTGTATTGAACAGAATAAAAAGAGATGAACAAAATATGCACTAAATAAATGTTACCAAGGAAAAGACTCTTCTACCTACTTGAATACGGTTTTTGATATTTAAACTTATTTTAAAATGTGTTTTAGTTCGAAAATAACTTACTTTGAGTCAGAATAAAATGTTTGTCCATTATTCGTTAGCAACTACATTTGATAACCGCACGAAATCGAAATTTAAACAAACACTAGTAGAAACACATCAAATAAATGTCAATATTTAAGCGAAGATATTATGTTTTACCAGTATTTTGTTTCGATTTTTGAGCGATTAGCTAAGATTAAAATTTTAAAACAGTTGGAAATGGTTATCATTTTACGTTAAGTTTATGTACGAAACTTCTTTCCTACTCGAAATTCTAAAGTAATTGTTATTTTTCCCCCGCCACTTACTTATATACTACAAAAGGTAGGATGTCATTTGGAGGGAGTGATTAAGCTAAAGGTGATAATCTATTTGGCATTATTATTATTATTATTATTATTATTATTATTATTATTATTATTATTATTATTATTGTTATTATTATTATTGTTATTATTATTATTGTTATTATTATTATTATTATTATTATTATTATTATTATTATTATTATTATTATTATTATCTATATATTAATATGCTTGTCCGTACGGTGTCACGTCATCATCATCGCAAACATTAATTAATGAAACGCGTCATCATCATCGCAAACATTAATTAATGTGAATTATCTCCCTTTATTGTTCAATCTTTATCAGTTAAAAATCATTAAACCCTTTTATTTCCCAAAAGTTCCCGAACAAAAAAAATAAATAAATAACTGTCTATTTATGGTTCCGGATTATTTTAAAGACAATTATGCATAGAAGGTATCGTTCCACAGTTTAAATAGTATAGTATTTTACTTACATTTTTAACGGTGTCTTCTGTTTATTATTGTAGTGTAATACGGAACGCTTATTTTATTTTATTCAGTAATAAATATATTTTTTACATTTAACGTTACGAGTTCGTTTTTTTTGTTTGCTTTTTTTACTGTGCCACTTTATTTTTTTTTTATTTACTTTTGAGTGAGCCTTACATAACAAAAAATATGTTTAGAAATAAATGTTACAAAAGTCAAGAATTACTTTATTAAATAAATCACCAAAGTCACCATTCGCAAATACACTGAGTAACACAGAGTCAAAACATATTTTACGTCTTGTTCTGTTTTTTTACGGCATATCAATCCTTTTTCGTGTTATTTGATGCCGAATCGAGTAATTTTGTAACATTTATACAGCTTCACGTCGTTTACATAGTTATTACTTATGTTTTGTTCGTTTTATTTTGCTTCTTTTACAGGCAGTCATCATCTTCTAATGCCCCCCGAAAGGGCATGCATATTTAAATACTATAAAAAGTGGACACAACAATTTTTTTTTAATATGAAATAAAACAGTGTTTCATTACTTATGATTTAATTTATTTAAAGAAATATTTATTTCCTATTTAATGATTTTCAGTATATTTTATTTAACTGAAGACTTTTTCCATTATTTTTATTACATTATTAGGTGAAGTTTCAGAATAGTTAACCCCCTCCCCATATTAAGAATGGCTTTCAGCATGATTCTTACAATAGCGGTAGCAAAGTTTTTTTTCTTATTTTAAAACAAATTATAAAAAAAGATACAAGACCATTAAATTTTTTTTCATTAAATCGCTATTTAGGTGAAGGTTCAAAATAGTTAACCCTTCTCCCCATAACCGTTTTTTTATGCAGTAAAATACTTTGTTTCAATAATTATGGTTTAAATAAATATTTATTACTTATTAAAAGATTTACAGTATATTTTATTTAACTGAAGTATTATTTATTGTTCATACATATATTTTTCCCTTATTTTTTTTACATTGTTAGATGAAGTTTCAGAATAGTTAACCCCCTCCCCATATTAAGAATGGCTTTCAGCATGATTCTTACAATAGTGCTATCAAAGTTTATTGATTTTTCTTATTTAACAAAAATTATAAAAAAGATACAAGAACATTTTAAACATTTTTTTTTGTTAAATCGTTATTTAGGTGAAGGTTTAGAATAGTCAAACCCTCTCCCCTTATTAAGAATGGCATTTTCTTATTTCAGCATGATGCTTACATTTTTCTTATTATAAAAAAGATACAAGAAAATGTTAAGCTTTTTTTTTTAATTAAAATGTTAGATAAAAGTTCGGAATAACTTACTTTATAGCCAATAAGCCAGCTTACTTAACTATATAACATTGACATAAATTATATAGGTATAATCTATCTCACATCATTTTGATTATCGAAAAATCAAAGTTTAACTGTACTTCGTAAGATTTACAGAAACACTTTATTTTCTATGCACACAAGAATCTGAATATTATAACAGATTACAATGTTTTTATGGAAAAAACTTTTGTACAGAAAATTCAAAGTGTTCAATTTATAGTATCAGGAAGTTGTGATGCATTGATTGAAATCTATATCAATAATTCGACTTAAAAATTTCCAAATCTTCATTGAATAAAATTCAAAATAAATGGAAAAGTCTATCGCATATGTAATAAGTTGACGGCTGTTTATTTAACTTCATTAAAAGCCATCAAAGTCAACTAAGAGCTGCTCAATATTCTGGCTTAATGAATGAAGATGGTTATTCTGGTGTACCAGTTATTCTACCATCTACATTTACAGGAAGTCCTAGGAATCTACAACAGCTTTATCAAGATGCAATGGCAGTTTTATGTGACCTATTCATTACTTACATATGTAATCCAAAATGTCCTGAAATATTAAATAACTTGGGGGGTCATCAGAACTTGCACAAAATCGATGTCAGCAATGTCACACAGTTTTTTTTAATTCAAAATCTGACTCCCAAGAACCTGCTGACTGACCACTATTCTCACCCCAAGCAGCTGATCGACGTCCCTGTCACCGCCTCAATCATCGCCAGCACTTTCTGACAATATCAACAGCATCAGTTACGATCGCATTGACCTTCAATAGAAGTTTAAACTAAAGTTCTTTGTCTGTTCTACTTGCTTCCATACGTTCATTTTTTATAAGGAATTTCTTACTGATGTGTTTTAAAAGATTTTAACTACCAGTGATTTCCCCGGGTCCTGCTAATTATTATAATAATAATAATAATATTTTGTATCGTGTTTTACATTTTACAGTAATGCAAACCAGTCTACTAACTGACCAAATCTTTATAATTGCGAGAAAAAAAAACATGAACATTTCTTCATAGAGAAAGGTAGAGAATAGTTAGCAGAGACCCGTTACTATGTTGAGAATGATTTTATGAATAGTGACATTATTGTGTAGATACTCATTCTTGACATGGGACGAGCTTTGTTAACTATTAGTATTATTATTAACTATTTTTTTATTTTTATCCTAATCGTCGATTAATTTTTATTGTTTATGAAAATTACAAAGGACATTAACGACGATCATATGCAAATGGGATTTGCATTAAAGGAAAAACAAATCTAAATTAATCTCAAGTCAAACTCTAGCGAAAAATATTAAGAATTATCAACGTTTGTAATATACGCCACCTCATAATGTTTACGTTTATCTTTACGTTTTGCAAAATATATGCGGACATTACATGGAAGTGTGGGTACAGTCATTTGAACATTTTTATAAAGCATCGAATGTTTAATTTAATGTTAAGAATTTTTTTAAAAGAATCTTAATCGGTACTTGTATCGTAATTAGGAATTAAGAACAGAATCGGAAATTGTATTGGAATCGGGAAAAAATCTGGAGATCGTCCCATCACTAATATTTATACATAAAGAATTAGTGCTGACTTAATTTGTAAAACGATAACGTTAAAAGTGTAACCCATGGATACTTAAGTGAACAAGTATTATTGGTCTGGATTGAAGTGGAGTCCCTTAATGAATATTAATGACTAAGATGTCAAGGTTGAAACAAAACACTCGTCGAAATCTTTGACACACCTAAAGACATTTAAACTTTAAAACAATCTAGCAAAAAAAAAGTCATAATTGCATGAGAAACAAAATACAAAAAGCAAAACTTTTGTATGAAATGTATTTTTCTCTTTATGAGTATTTACAAACATACGTATGTATACACAACAAAGTAACGAATTACTTAGTTTTAATATGCAAGATTATCGAACCACATAAAAGACATGTACAAATACATACACACACGCATTACAGAATAGTATGTAAGGCACACACACACACACACACACACACACATATATATATATATATATATAGTGGAGTTTTTCTGACATAAATATTAAAATTCTACTTTTTCTATTAACAAATTATTAAAACGAACTTCTTAATATATTCAATCATGGATATATAAGCGACTACATGAACCTTAACTTATTGCAAAACGGGCGTTACTTAATTACTTATTCATTTTTCAAGTTTGTCAGTATGTCATTGGTTTCACTTTATTATTACGTTGAATTTCATTTATGCATAGTTCCTACATTTTGCATCATTACGTATAATTTAAGAAAAAAACAGTCCAGCACACGGAAATATTTATATACATATACATATATGTGTGCATGTGTATGTGCGTATGTGTGTATGTGTGTGTGACCTTGTCCATGTGTGCGTGAAGAGTTTTTACCTAAACTTTCTAAATATGTAGTCTACAGAGTTGATTTATTTGATATATCGGCTATTTTGATATTTAGTACACTTTAGATTTCGTTTTTAGCCTGCATATATTGCTAAGGTGTCAAAATAAAAAAAAAGACCTTGGCAGCGTAAGTTGAACAAAACACTTGCTGTAACTTTTGCACATGCGCAAAATTAAAAATTGATAGGTGAAAGGCGGTTATTTTTTTTAACAGTGCTAGATAGGTGAATAGAATTTACTAATCTTTGTATGAAATGTTCGCTATTTAGCAGCATCTGATTCATAATAAACCAACTAAAATAAAAGTATTATGTAGCTTATACGCTATAATTATATTTCTGTACTATTCTATATACACCATATATATATACACCATTCGAAACCAGTACTTTGGTATGGACTGTAAGTCTTAGGCACAACACACACGTATATATATATATATATATATATATATATATATATATATATATATATATATATACATGTGTGTGTGATGGATAATTCCGTCGATTTCGGCGTAATGGAGTCCCCCCCAATTACTAATTTCTCGGATATCTATACAGATGATTTGTTTATAATGGCGCAGGCTTTGTGTAGAATTGCACATTTTGGTACAATTGCTAACCTCGCTGTAATGGTTAACACGAAACAAAGCAGACAGTACACCTCAGGTTTTCAGACTGTTCCTACTACGGGTGCGTCTCTTCGAATGGATTAAACGCCACCCCAGATACCAACTCGGAATTTTCTACGTCCCGCCGCCGTATATACATCACCCAGCATTCCTAAATGGTCACCCATCTGGTACTGGCTAGACTCATCGTTGCTTAACATTTGTGATTTACAAGAAGCGGTCTGTAAACGTGAGTATGCTGTATACCGCATAATTATGTTGACACGTATAAGAAATAAAATCAGCGAGAATAAAAATTGAAAGTAAAAAATGACTTTCTAAAAAAGTAGACATAAAAACTCTGATTATACCAACTCCGATTATTGGAGATCAATCTAAAGGAAACGAAGAAAAAGGAGTACTCCAATGAGATTTTTATTTTTGATGTTTTTATTTCTAATTTTTTTCATTATATTATTCATTGAATTCGTTGTTTGTAAATTCCTTATTAATATCCCCTATTTTTATGCCACATTTTCTCCAGTTCTGTTATGCTCTCACATCCTTTTTTTCATTGGATTTTTCCTAACTTTTGCATTTCTAATTTAAAATGCATCAAAAACCGGTATTATCTATTTCGCCTTAACTATTGTATAATGTTGATGATTTTTGTATAATGCTTATGAGAAGCATTTAGCATTGAAGTGCTATGGCTTAAAAAGTTCCCCTTTTATTTCCATATTATTTATTATAAATTCTTATGCAACTTTAATGCTTAACGCCTTAACTTTGTATATATATATATACTAGCATGGGTGCCCGCCGTTGCCCGGATATGTTGAGATGTATGTTAAGCCCCCCCCAAAAAAAAAGAAAAAAGTGGTCAATTTTTTTAACTTTGACCCCTATTATGACACCTTAAAATTCATTGTTTTGGGCTCAAATTAAATTATTAAGTTAGATCCATGTCCAATGAACCTATATCTAAAATTTCAAGTGTTTAGACCGAAAATTGTCGGAGGGGGTTTGGTAGAGTTCTCAAAAGTCAAATCGTTGAACTTTGACCCTTTAATCGCCAAATTTCTGGCCGAAAACCGATTACATCGATTTGCCCAAATCTCAGTACCGTGTATAGCAAATTTCGAGTCTATAGACTTAAAATTGACAGAGTTATTGCGTAGGGAAATGTACACACACAGACACACAGATACACACACAGACAGACACTTTCATTTAATATATATTAAAATCGGAAAACATTAGGACAAATGACGAGTAGATTTATAAAAATATAAAACATCTTAATTGTGGTTTTGTTGGAGAGCGACGATGCATCCGATCAAGGGAGAAGATTATATGTTTTTGAAGGAGGCAGACGCGCACACCGGAATCCGCTGATTGGCTCGCCAATTTAACTTACTTATCTAAACTTAAAGTAATTCAAGTATCTGCTATGCAATTGACATTCTGACAATCGATTACGAGCCTCTATAAACGTTTGGTGAGTGTCAGCGCCATGTTTTTGTTTATCCAAATGCCTTTTCAATCATTATTTCAATCATTATTTCAATAATTATGTTTGTTTGAATGGGATATTAAAATTTTAATTATTATTATTATTATTATTATTATTATTATTATTATTATTATTATTATTAATGGTTTAGTTGGATATAGTTCTGTATTCTCAAGACTCTAGGTACACACGACTTTTATTTAACGAGAAACGTTCATGCACATCTTGTAGTTTATGCTGGGAGAACCTATAATCAAACAGACGGGCAGTTTATTAAACAAAAACTAGAAGGGCTTTTCTAATTGCATGTGTTCCAAGTGTTCAAATATCGCCATAACACGATCCCATACTTTCCTGTTTTTTACACTTTTAGTTTCATAATTACCGTTACAAGCTGTATCTTAATGCATCATCCTAAAATTAGAATTTATTTATTTAAAAAACTCGTTCATATGTTATCTTTTTATAAATATAATAATTTGTAAAGAATGATTTACATCACAACAATTTACCTTATATATAATGAAATAAATTACATATCTATCTCTTCTCTTACTTCCTCTCCCTTTATATATATATATATATATATATATATATATATATATATATATGTATATATATATATACATATATATATTAAGTCGTTAATTATTGCTAATTTCAGATGTGTAACAGTTTTACTTTAATAAGCAATTTATTTACTGTAACATACAATAATTATTCCAATTAGATTTAAGTGTCTATTATTTGTAAGATTTGATTTGCAAATGTGGGATCATGAAAAGTTCCATAATTATTGTTTCGCCAATTTCTACTGTCAGAGATTATCATTGTTTCGGTAATCCTTAGACGAGTTCAAATTCCCTTGAAACATAAAATATTTTCATAATAATTTCTACACTTTGTTGTTTATAATTGATGAAATTTTGCTGTCTATACAGCATTTTCTTAAGGAAAAAATATACATTATAAGACATAACATTTGATAGAATACATGACTTAATGATTTTCATACGTGCATTGCGTAGCTGATCTGTCGTTTAGTATTATGTTAATAAGTAATTTTGTTTCATGTCTGTAGTTATTCAACAATTTTGTAAAGAAATGTTCTAGATTTTTTTTGTTAATTGTACTGAATATATAATTGTTATTAAATCATACCGACACAGATGTACGCATAAATTTGTTGTTAATGTTGATAATTTGGTAGATTATTGCATTATATGCTATGATTTTCCTATTTTTCTTAGTAAATTATATGAGCTCTGCGGAACCAAAGTCCAATTTATTAAACAAAATTTAAACCTCATATAGTTACTAGTATCCAGTAGTGATTTGGATGACTTACCTTTTTATTGTGATATTAAAAAGTGTCTATTTTCTTTATGTTTGTCCGAAATATCAACCATTTTTCGTTCGTGAATCGCATGGGGACAGAAAAGATATAAATTGAAAGAACATGACTCATTATGGAGATCGATTTAATTTTTCCTTTCATTTATTTTCTGGCAGATTTTTCTGCGACGAGTAAAATAAATATTGTCAAATCAGTACACGCTGCTCTTTATTATCCAGTGAAGGATATTGGATTTGTAAAACCGTCTTTAATAGAAAGCATCACGTAGCAATAAAATCGAAATGACTCTTTTGATTTTAGATTTTTAATATTCTACTGCGAGTTTTATTGATTGGTTTCGTTTAACTGTTTTTGTATTATCGAGATTAACCTTTCACTTACGGTTGTGTTTATCATGTTTGGAAATAAACCATAGAAGCATAGAAATAACTGATAAACCATAGAACTAACTGATGTGGGGCGATTAATTTGTTAGGAACACATATTCGTAACGGTTTCAACAGCAACGGTTTGGTTGTCTTCAAATTCAACGTAAACAAGTTCTTGATGAGCCGTTCCACTAAAGGTAACAAATTTACAGAACTTCCATTACTGACGATTACTATATTGTCCCATTGACTACCGTACGCTCTTTAACCCTTATCCTTGAGCGGCCTCTGTGCCTTGATAAGTGGTGATGCCTATTTAAAAAAACACAATGATTCTGATAGCAGACTTTTATCTTTTCTGAGATCGATCAGTTCGAAATTCTGTGCAGATACCTGAGTCAAATAGAGATATTCTCGGGTTCGACAGGATACACATGAAAAAGTTTACATCGATTGAAACATTGTGGGAATATAACTCAAGATGAGAACAGTAGTTCGAATAATCTAAATAATGATTTTCATTTCTCGGATGGTCCATCGAGTCTTTTTGTCAAATTGTCGTATGCATAATATGTAAGTTTAAGTATGAAATATCTATAATTCGTGGAGGCTTAAGAATAAATTGGAAATCAGCGAATTAATGAAGTTGCATAAAATTTAATGATTATTCAACTTGCTTTTCAGTACGTATAATTAAAATGTCACAACATTCAGTATTATAAGCATTTTCCTGACGAGATTCCACTATTTTGTATTGAACAAAGTTAAACTAACTGCAGTCATCACTATCAGTTATGTTTAAAAATTTATAAAAATTGTTGATTAATGTAAGAATCATGTATATACAAAGATATATACTCGTTTCAAACTTCATATACATACACCACTAAATGTTAATTTTTTATAAATATATAATATATCCATATTACTCACCGATTATAGTTTAAAAAATTCATAATAATCGGTTAATTAGTTTTGGAGTTTATCTTTTGCTGTGATGTATATACATGGATATATAAACATATACACACACCTTATTTTATACACAAAATCCACTATATGTTAATGCTTACAAATAGTTTACAAATAAATAGTGTATCTATATGTCTAACTGTGTTGTCGAAAATGTATATTCCAACATTCATAATGATCGGTCAATTAGTTTAAAATTTATCTTCTCTAACGATGTTGTCCAGAATATATATATTCCAAAATTCACAGTTAAGGATATTATTCAGGACATGTTAATATATAAATATATACACATACTATACTTTACATATACACACTTATATAAAGATAAACAAAAGGTATTTTATCTATTAATGCATACATTTCTTGTTACGTTCAGCGTTTTGGCTAGAATTTATTCAGGTGTGCAGGCTGTAATTATTCACGTGTTTGACTGATATCTGAATTCAATGGAACGCGATAGAGGATTTCATTCCAAGCAAGTTTCATTCAGCTTCCTTTAATATTTTATAGGAACTTAGGAAGCCAAACTAAGTCTGCTAAATGGTCAATCTAACCTTGATGCCATGTGTAACAGTGCTTGCAAAACGTGTAATGATTTCTGTAGTCAGTGAACAAAACATTTGACTTGAGTTAGTACTCGACGTGAGCACACATATTTTTTTTTACTTAAATGACTGTATATGTTTTCATTATTAGATTCCCAGTGGTAAATTCCGAATAAGTCGATGGTAATATAATTTCTAAACATTGATAGTCTTTGTCTATTTCACAATCCCTGTCACTTTGTTCAGTTGATTAATAAAAAAATTCACTTTCAGTAAAACGAATCTATACTCTTTTATTTTTTGTGTGTATTTACATTCATATTTAAAAAACACTTTTTCTATTTATATAAAAAGAAAATACACCTTTGTTATACTGCATTCATCTGCAAAAGACCTAATTTGCACATTCTTTTAAACATTCATTTTAATGATTTCTCTATTAGTTTTTTTTTTTCGGTTTTCTTATGGAATGATCAACTTTAATAAACTATTATGTATAATCATAGTCATGCAGATATTCTACATGATTTATACTTGCGTAATATTTGCGTAAAAGTTTCTAGTAAACATAAAACTCTTTATATATAATGTCTTTAATTCCTTATTATACTAAAGCTGCGTTAATGTTGTTGTTTTTTTTTTCAGGCGGTTTCAATGCATAATAAGACGAATTTTCAAATACATTCTCGTTTTAGAATTGACGTATGTTTTAAACAATTATTTAAATTGCTCTAATTAGGCGTAATATGTAACTAACTCACAACATTATACAATTATTTTTCTCTCTGTTTTTCTATTGCTCTCAGACTTTCTAATTTTATAGAATTTCTAGCACGTCTGCTTCTGACTCTCTCTGTTTCTCAACAGTTGAATGTAATTAAGGAAAGGATATAAAGATATATTTTCTTCGATCTCCCTGGTTAGCTTTTATTACTCATGTGTAATAAAAGCCAACTATAAACGAGGAAATCTCAATCATTAACCATAGGCAATGTTTGCACCATTATTAATACTATTTAACTAAAAAAAGACGGAGAGAAGTGGTGTCGATTTGAAATCCAAGGTAATTTGATTCTGAAGTTCGAATCGTACGACTAACAGAACGATTATATCTAGCCACACTGATTATTATTGAAAACTATGAAACATATATGCTTGTGAATATTCGAATATTTAATACAAGTTAGAAAAGCATTTCATCCATGGCATGAAAATTGTTAAACAAAATGTTTTTACTATAGGCTTTAAAATAAAGGTATAAGATTCAATTTGAAATTTATTTATCTTCAAAGTACACTTTTATAAATTTTATAATGTAAGGTATAAAAATTTAATTTAAATTAAAGGAAAAATTATCTTGGATTTATTTTATGTAATGTACATTTTGTTGCAATTTAAAAACATTATCTTTCATCTAGCAATTAATGATATAGTTTTCAATGATTTTTGTAAAACGTGCAATAGAATGTACATTACATAAAATAAATGCAAAGTAATCTTTTGATTCAATTTTGTATGTATGTATGTATGTATGTGCGCATGTGTGCTTTTGCGTAGATTTCATAATTCACGTGTGTTTTTGTCTTTTCTAACTTTTCGACATTTTACTTATGTCACATATATATGTCATGATATACTGTCCTATCGAAACTATCGTATGAAAGCATACACTGATAAAATACGCCTGTTCACTGAGACAAGAGGATAACTGAGAATTGGATGCGTTCGACAAACAACAGCTAGCCAGCATATCGCATGTCAGTTTTTTGTCATTTGTTTGTCAGTTATGTATAAATCCCAAAAGCGATAGAAGCATACTATCATGTCTGAATGTTCAACGAGCGAGAGCGGGGATGCGCCGCTATACAACTCATGCGCTCTACCGATTATAACAACAGAATCATTGCCAGCACCCTCAACGGGGGCGTGTCCAGAGTGATGAAAACAAAGTTTATGGCCACGATTATGGTTTTTGGTATGGTTTCAAGTGAGGGCCACATCATGCCCCTTTTGAAGTCAGCTTTAAAGTCAATACCAAAGAGTATTTGGATGTGCTGAAGAATGTGATGATCCCCTGGTGCGGGTTAGGCGGCCACCTGATTGCACCAGGGGATCATCATAATATATAACTGGCAAACAAGTAGATGGTTTGTAACAAGAAAAGAAAACCGGTTTTCATCAAACGGAAATTAAATCATGTCATCTTTTCTATAGCGACGATTTTATTGTTACGCCTTGTAGATTAGCTACTACTGTAAAATACTTTCTTCTTTCAACCTCAAATCAAACGCAAAGTTTCTTTATTAAAACTTCTTATCTGCACAATACAATATCACGGAGCTGTTTCCCAGCTGGCAACAGCATGGTCGTGTTTAGATCAAATGTTAAGAAATTGCTGTCTAACCCTGGTGTGGCAGCAGGACTCGGCGCCGGCCTATAAGTCTAAAGAGACCCAGGCTTGGCTTCGAAAGGAGTGCTACGACTTTATACCATCGCTCACTGGCCTCCACTCCTCCCCCGACCTGAACTTTTGAGCGTTTGTGTATACGCCGAGAAAATCACGAACATGACCCAAGACAGCCGACTATCCGGCGAGCTCCTGTCGGCACTTGTGGAAAATACCTGTTCTTAGTTCCGGACCCGTATCTAGGCGGTGATTTAGGTTGCAGACGGCTACATTGAATAACTGACAGCTTTACTACATAATCAAGTTCCCTGAATTGATTTTTTCAATAAAAGTTTTAAAATAAACTATAGTGGTATTTTTAAAGACGGCAAATTTATCGTTTTACCCCGTAGTATCAATTGCTGATTTGCAAATTCATCTAGGCTAAGTTTAAGACTAGAATCCACAACTTATGACCTACCGAGAAATTTACTGTGGTACCATTATAAAGTTATGAACTGGATAAATTATCTCATGTAAAAGTGGGCAAAGTAATGATATTGCATTATTTCCTCACTAAGAACCGATGTATATGAGTGAAAAACGTTTGATGCCAGAGCGGCGCCTTTCCATCAACGTCAGTAGTGTATCTTGATATTTTTCATTATGAAATGTATCCGTAAGATCAAATACTTCGACATAACGCTCCAAATATTATTAATGAATTCAAAGAGTAAAACTTTTAACTGAAAAATTTGTGACATTTATTTCGATCAAATCAACCATGGCCTCTGTTCAGAGGCAATGGATACTTTCTGTAGGGGTTTTTGTACATGTAATAGTGAGAAAAGGGTTGTTTAATCATAAACTATACCTCTCCCGAATCAGTATCACTCGATTTCATTGGCAACGAAAAGTCTAGGACTACTAATAAAATGTCGAGATATGCGGAGCACACATACAGCACCTGGTATTAAATCAGTTAGTGAAAAATTACCATCGTCCTAAAAGAAAATTGTAGATCTGAAAATAGAGAGTTGCTCGTACGTATGTGAGAATAGTAAAAATAAAACAGATAAAGAAAGATCGGAAGTGGTGACAAACTAAAAATTGTAATATTTATAGAATGGAAAAAGATACGGACATCTGCAAATAGCTACTAGAACATAGACTGAGATATGTATTCAGTAAGGTATCTTTATGTGTTCATAAGTACTTGCTTTCATGATAAACTAATTAACCGGTCATTATGAAATTTGAAGCAGAACTGTTAGGCATAAAGAGTAGTTCTGTCGGTTATGTTTAACTTAATTTAGATTTATGCAATAAAATACATTACAGAGGTAAAAGTCTATGGTGGAAATTCAGATACACCTATTCTTGTGAAATTTTAATAAGACACCAGTTCCTATTATTTGGATTCTTCGAACAACTGTTCTCATCTTGAGTGTCAGCTGTTTCTGTCAAACTCAGGAATCTGGACGAAATTTTTGAAAGGAGACCTTTATTTACTTTAAGGGGGTAGTATGTTCTCGTTCCGTAACCACAAGTACTCGTACCGCAGTAGTTAGAGTACTTGAAAAGAATCAATTATCAAAGTGAAATTTGAAGGTTAAATTCTCAGTTTGAGCGACTAAAAAATACAATATCTAATTACTTAGAGCCTCTATCTAGCCAGGGCTTACGAAACGAAAACATCTTACTCCTATGATGTAAATAAAGGGTTCCGTTTGTACATTCGGTCCAGATTATATTTAAGTGTGACAGACACACGAAAATACTATTTCCTTTGAAATGTTAAAGACTGCTGAAATAAAACAGGCTTGGATCTACTTAAAAGAAGTTGCGTCGATTGAATTGGTGGAGTTGCTCATGGCAGACAGCGCATATCCTGGAAATACATAGTATACACAACGGAATAATCTTCAGTTAAAATCGGATGATTTATATCAACGAATTAAGAGGCAAAATATATTTTAAAAAAAACAAAAAAAACGACTGACTAGCGAAGTGAAGGAGATAAACTTAATGTACCAATGAATTTATGTATGAGAACTAAAAAGACTGAATATATATATATATATATATATATATATATATATATATATATATATATATATGAGAGAGAGAGAAATAGGGGGGAATGTCACTGCTTATCTTTGTTTTCCATTAACACGTTCGTGCGTAATAAACATAAACGTGGTATTCAGAAGTCATCCGATCGTTTTTATTGACTTTACTGTTTAACACAATAGACACATTTTTGTCGATTGATATGCATAAAAATAACATTTCTGTTGAGATTTCTTCATTTTTTGTTTCATTTTACCTCAGTCAGTTCTTAGTTATCAAGTGGCCATTTTCCTAGGACTAACACTAGCTCTGTATATGAGAAACATAAAGATTCGAATATTCAATGTAAGTCTTCCTTTACCTCTCACGTATTAAGTCAATAAAAAAGTTAAGAACATAATTTTCATCTTCTCAATGTACTTTTTAAATATATGATATTATTTTTCTTATGTCTTCGTATTTTAATCAATTCCAGGATAAGAATTTTTCTAATCTGCTCGAGTATTCAGCTTCGTACTGTTATCCGAGATAACATCACCTTAAGAAGTTGCATCATTCCTCGTAAAAGCCAGTATAAGTTGCCCATACGGAAGATATATGGTATTTGACCCGCAAATACTATGATTATGAATATTTAGTCAGGGTTTATTTGTAGGAAAAGAATCTTAATGTCAGGTTCTCATGATAAACCCTCGTGCAGAGGAACCTTAGACACTCGAGGATCGTATCTAGTAGGCATACAAGATCTTTGTACACGATACATTAATAAATTAATATTTAATATATTTAAAACATTGTCAATAGAATAATATATATACAGTGTTGAACGATACAATTATCGCCCTACCCCCCCAAAAAAACAGAGCACTATAGCTTTATTTTAAAACTTTTATTAAAAAAAAAAATTCAAGTAACTTTATTATGTAGTAGAGCTGACGTATATACAATGTAGTTGCATTCAGCCTCAATCAGTGCCTCAATACGAGTCCGGAACTAGGAGCATGCCTTTTCCATAAATGTCGGCGGGGGATCGGCGAATACTCGGCGGATGGCGGCGATCAGGCTGGTTTAGGTGTTGTGGGAGGTCATGTTGGTGGTGTTTCAGCGTATTACCAAACGAAGTAGTCTAACAGGTTCAGGTCGGGGAGGAAGGGGGCAGTGAGAGAAGGGTATAATGTCGTAGCACTCCTCCTGAAGCCAAGCCTGGGTCTCTTTGGACTTGTTGGTTGGCGCCAAGTCCTGCTGTCACCCCCGTAGTCTGTAGACTTCCACCTAATTGCATCAGGTGATCACCATTCTCTTCAGCACATCTAGGTACACTTCGGTGATGAATTTCAAGCCGACTTTGAAGATGTGAGGTAGCTCGATGTGGCCCTCATTGAAACCATACCGAACACCATAACTATCACTTTCAGCATGATAGAATGCTCCTATCGCTTTTCAACTGGCCCGCAGTAGATGGCCTGCAACAAAAATAAGACAACCGACTTTTATCAAACGGAAATGGAATCATGTTGTCTTTTCTAGGGTTACAATTTTTTCGTTCCACCCTCCACACACACACACACACACACACATATATATATATATATATATATATATATATATATATATATGGTAACCCAAAAAAACAAAAGCTAAATGGAGCCGATCTAGAACATATTCTGTAGAACGAAGAAAAAAGGCCAAAGACCCTAGTGTTTTGATGTGATGTTTTGAATATAATAAACTAGTTATGATCAAAGTTTCATTTCATTCGGACAAAACACTAAGAAACGGGGCCTAATTAGAGTTGGGGTCACCCGGTATTAAATTAAGGTTTTATCTTACTTCGTTGACCAAGACAGCTTGATGAACTGGTGTGACTTTGAAGAGAAAATAATAAATAAGAAAACTCGGGTGTATATTTACGTGACTGTATTTTTTTTACACATGGACTCACCACTTATCAAGGGCCAGAGGCCACTCGAGGATAAGGGTTAATTAGTATACATTTTATTTAAGAGACTGCAAAACCCTATGTGTTTAAGACGACTGGACAGCTTGCTTCGTAGGCTCCTTTACACACTTTCTAAATAGATCAATATAGTCTGAGAATTAAGAAATCAATTATCACACGATAGAACATATCAATCATCACACGATAGAATATATCAATCATCACACGATAGCATAAAAAGGCATATAAAACAAAAGTTGTTCCGTTATGTATTTTCCCATCGAATTGACCCGTTCTATAAAAAGTTGTCATTCCCGATCCCATTAAACGGTTTGACCATTTTTTCTTATTAAAAAAAGTCTAGAGGAGTTCGGAATACACAATCTACCCTTTAATTATGCCGGGACATTTTATTAAATAGAAAAAAACCTCATCGACCTATTTGACTATTATTGGCAATTAAAAACAAAAAGTTTCTTTCTCAAACATAGCTTAATCCCAAGATTAAAGTATAATTAACACAATTTTTGCAACAAAAACATGTCAGGCAAAAAGACTGAAAGAACAACGCTGATTAAATAACATTTAATATATAGTGGTATAATTAGATTATTTATGAGGACGGTTCAATAAGGACTTATTTACATTAGACTTGAAAGCAGACAACATTGTAGTCAGCTGATAAGCAAACCAGTGGAACAGAGTTCCACAAGCAGGCAGTTATAGGAACGAAGCTTTGTTTTTAGGCACCGATATAGAGTGGGGAAAATTATTCATAGTGATTTTGGTTAGACGAGTGTTATTTTTGTGAAAGAGTGGCATGCATAACCATGGATTGACGCTCATACGAGCACTTGCCTTGAAAATAACGATAGAGCAAAGACAATTCCCAACGTCTCTTCTGTTTAAAAGAGGTTTCAGAGGAGAGAAAAGGACATTCTCTACTGCAGTAAGAAGTCGGTTTCTAACTTTGTCAAGGCAGAATAAGATTCTCCGAGTAGCTTCTATCCAGATATTGCAACAGTACTTAATCCTAGGACATGTTTGACTCTTAAACAAGTAGAAGAATGCATCGGCAGTAAGATAACAACTGGAGCTGTGGATTGACCAAATCGATATATATTGTATTAACCAAACATAGGTTTACCCTTCCGAATCCTGTCAGTCTTTTCTCTTTCTTTCTCTTTTTGCTCTCTTTCTCTAAAGAATATATATGTATGATTATAAATATTATTAGTAAAAGTATTAGCATTGACATCATCCTCAGCCTCATCATTTATTTCTTAGATCACGTATTTTCTTTATTCTTTATTGTAGCACCATCTCCTGACACCGGTAATGTATGTAAATTTTGCCATTTTAAATAGAAGTCTCCATGAAGTAAACATACCTGACATATTGTTATATGAAGCCAAATATATTTCAGAAAGTCACATGACTGCAGCTGTTGGTAAAATGTGTTCTATTTCTTTCCTGTTTCTCTATTTTTCTCTCAATTTAATACCATGAACGACTGAACTGTCAAAAACAACATCTGAAATAAGCTTGCTCACGTAACATTGGACAATTGTTTATTTGTCCTTAGTTTTTGTTTCTTGTTTTTGTATTTATTTTTTATTATCTACTGTGGGCCATTTGTCTGGAGTTCTGAACGATGGATCATTGCCAAACAAAGATCTGTGTTTATTTTCCGTTTTTTTTTTTTTCCTTTTCTGGTTTGTCTTTATTCTTCTGTCATTTGACACCAATTGAATCGACGTCAACGTGTGCAAGCAGCGAGACTAACGACTTCTCACGTAATGATACTTCTTCTGCAGCTGAGCTTTCGACTCTATTTATGATGCTTCTCGAAGCCCAATAAAACTAAATCATTTCGTATGTTTTATTGTTATTTACTCACTATGTTGGAAGGACACAAGCCACTCAAGTATAAGGGTAAATGAGATAGATAGCTTGTCAGGTGAATAGTGAGGAATATTATGAGAGGGTACAAAATGATAGATCAAACAAAAATACCACTCATGAGAACGTTTTATGACAAATATTTGTTGACATTAGATTAGAAGATGACTATGCGTACGATATAGAGACGTAGCGACGCCGAGGAAAGCAGAGGTGTGCACACATGCACATTCCAGGTGGATTTTGATCTACATTCTTGTGTTCCATAGAAATAAGCGGAATTATAATTATCATGAAAACAAAGAAATATTTACATTCCAGGTTAGGAATTATGAATTGCTCAATGCAAAACAGAAAAGAAGAATGTAATATCTTAATATGTAGATTCCCAGGTATGTCGATTGATGTCGATAAAAGAGATAACATAAACAACAAAGACGAGAAAAGAGAGCAGACTGGCAGCCGACGAGCGTGATTAGCATCTCTCCGTCGTCGTGCTACACACCAACCAACCCCTACAGCTAACGTCTCTTTCTCTTTCTTCTTAATTGTAAATGACACTTATATGTTGATAATTTCGTCTCTGTGTTGATTTTATAAATAACGACAAAAATGTTGTCAGGTGTATATATACTTTTAGCAAGCATTTGAAAAGTGCAAGCTAGAAACGATATATATATATATATGTATATATATATATATATATATATATATATAAGATGTTTTTGAAGGCTTACAATGCAGTAATGTACAGTCGTTGTGAGCAGATGAATAAATAAATAATAAATAATTCAATAATATTTTTATTTACCTGATTGGTTTGTTTTTCTTTCTTTATCTTCAACTGTGTATCGTATTTATTCCATAGGTCATTTAAAGTGTATAATTCATCTTCAGTGGAGAAACATATCCACTTTCTAGGCTGTTAATTGTAAAGTGACTGCTGCGTTTTATTAATGTATTACAGAGTGTTTTAACATAGGTCTGAAAATTAGTTAATAAAATAACTGTTTTAGGTTTTTCTCTTCTTATGTCATTTTAAAGTATTGCATTGTATTACTTCTTTAAATAGCAGTAATATATTTTTAATAGTAACATACGGGTGATAAATATAATAATCGCATTTATTCGTTTCAAGAGAAGAAGAATTTCAAAATTAATACCCCTATTTTTGAGAGAGGGGTTGTAAATTGAATTAATTGGAAAAACTGATATTTTCCTGAAGGTGGAAGGTTCAGTCTTCAATGTGGGCGACTGAAAATTCAATTGCGAATCACTTAGGGCCTCCATCCATTCATGACTGATAGAAAAAGAACATCATACCCCCTTGAAGTAAATTGATAGTTCCGTTCGAAATTCGGTTAAAATTCCCGAGTTCAACAGAAACATTCCCGAGTTCAACAAGATACACCTGAAGAAGGTCGGAGATTATATCGATCGAAACGTTGTGAAAAAGCACACTCAATATGAGAACAGTAATCTAATGAATCTAAATAATACGAAGAAATATTCAATAAGAATACGAGTTTAACAATAGTAGAATAAAAAAGTAAATAAAGAATGTGAATTAAAAGTAAATTTGAATAAGGAATTTAAATTTTATCTGATCTTATTTTCCCAGTTAACTTTAAGGCAAATCAAATAATCGGCTGGATGATAAGGCATTTCATTTCTGAATTCATATAACAGCCAAATATGTTAATTGAGATATGATATTAACATTATCAGTTGTGCAAAGAAAAATGGCTGAATTAATAAATCGAGTTAGAATCCTAAAGGTAAAAAATATATAATAAATTAATTTAAAAAAACATTCAAAATATTTAAAAGCCATCTAAACATGTAAAAAAAAACATTCCTAATGTCGTTCTCACAAGTAATTGATTGTTAAGAACGATTACAATACCTTATCCGACCAATAACATTTAGATAATGTGCTTTTGCAACAAGTTACCATTTAAGGTGGGAAGTAGCTGTGATCTAAAACATTTGATTTATGAGGATATTTTATAGATGTATTAGATGAAATATTCAGATGGTGCTGATGTGCATATTCATATATTCTGTGATAGAAATTTGCAATTGTCTTTTTCGTTATTATTACAGACTCAAAAAAGCAGAACATATAACATGTGACGAGCAACCCCCAAGTAGATCTAGTATAGAATTTAACACAATATGAGAATCGATAATTATAAATAATAAGCTAGAAACTATATATATAATATATAATACTAGTGATGAGTAAATAATATATATATATATATATATATATATATATATATATATGCACTAGAAGATGTATCCTGTGTTGCCCGGTATTAAATGTTACGCCAAATTCTTTTGAAAAAAATGGAGTTAAAAATAAACGGAAAGAAACTGAGACATGTGCCTGTGGGTATTATGGTTTTACTAAACAGTTCACTTCTTGTAAGTAAAAAATATACTCAAGCTGAGATCGAAAGCAAAACTTAACGACTATAAGTCAAGTACGATAACAATTAGTCCAGTTTGCCAGGATCTGTAAAAAGTGTTTTCAAGCCCCCTGAAACAATTGACAAACAGATAAAAATCCGATGACCTCCCCCAAGTAATAATTTTAAAATTTTGACCCATAAGGAGCTCTTTTCCCGGATGAAAACCGATTTAAAAGTATTATACATGTCTGAATATCCTATATACCAAATTTCCAGTCTGTAGATAAAAGGTTTGTTGAATATATAGTTTGAGAATTATCCTCATAAACATTTTTATTTTTATAGATATATAGATATATAATAATACACAGTAATAATATGTATTAATAAATAATGATATTTCCCTCTAGAAATAAATAAAGGCTTCTAAAAGTTGTTCTATAATCGTTCGTGGCGCAGTGGTTAAAGTACTTACAAAATAATAATTGTGAAGTGATATCTTCCTGAAGTTTGAAAGTTCAATACTCAATGTAGGTGAACGAAAAATACAATTGAAATTTATTTAGGACTTCTATGAAGCCATGGCTGACGGGATGAGAGCATGCTATTCCCGAAAAAAAATAAAGGGGCCCGTTCAAAATTTAGTGCATATTCTCGAGTTCGACATTAACATTTCTGAGTTCGACGAGATAAACCTGAACGAAGGGCAGAGGTTACGCTGACAAGAACTTTCTGAAAATAACACTCAAAATCATAACAGTAGCCTGAAAAACTCAAATAATGTGACTAATCCTCATTGAAAAAAGCTACAAACGTCATCTGTATATTAATAAAATAATGTCGATTTCTCATGAAATTACAGTCTAAATAAGAAATTAGCATTACACTGACAACTTACAGTACTTCCTGAAGCGTAATTTATGAAATCCTGCGAGCATTTTATCCTTGTTTACAAATTATTTCATTCATTCCGAATAAGTTGATTCTCTCAAATGAATACCTACACAAAAAATACAGCAAAAAAAGTTTCGCTCTCTTCCAATTAAATGCTCCCACGCCTGTTGCATTTTCCGAATGATTTCTTTAATGTGTATAATCATTAATTTACCGCGTATTATTTCATTTGTTTTATTATACTCATACAGCAAATACAGCACTCCATCTCTACAATAAATAAGAAGAACATGTTCATGCAATTACTTTTGTATTGTACCTGAATGTATTCGACGTGATATCTTAATAGTTTAGTTTTGGGTAATACTGTGTATTCCTTATATTTTAGTCATACTTTAGAATGCTGGAATATTTTTTTTGTATTACATTTTCACCCCAAACATGGCACATTGCCACTTTGGTGTAGGGGGCTACTATCAGGGGAAACAACTACTGGGGTACTATGTAGGGATTTGGGCAGCAAGATGTTGGTTCACGTTGCACTTGAACTTCTGCATGTCAGTACAATTGGGGAAGCAGTGACCTGGAATGGAATTCCAAAGTCTAGCAGTTCTGGGGAAGAAACTACCGGAGTAGAAAGATCTTTTACATCTAGGGATCTCTACAGTGTGGGGGTGGGATTTTGCAGCTTTTCGGGTCTGTCGAGGGTGTTCACGTCGTGGGGGCACAAGTGCTTGCAGTTCATCAGAGCATTGACACATAAAATACTTGTAGAACAGGCAGAGGGATGCAACGTTTCGTCGATGGGACAGAGGCTGAAGCTTAGATGCCAGTTTAGGGCCTATCAGAATAACCAAAATCATATTCAAAGTGACGTCTTATGTTGATGTCTAGTATTATTTAAGTAACATTTTCTTCAGATAAAATTATAATATTGTTGTTTTTCATATTAACCAAAGCAACTACCTGATAAATAATCCATAAACTTACTTATTTTTATGGCAAGAAAAATATTTTCTTCATAAATTCTATTTTTGGAGATATATTTTTTATAATTAAATCATTCTTTTATAATCCTACCGGGCAACGTCAGGAAACCGAACCTGTTCGTATTTTTATGAAGGAAACTCATCATACCCATGATTATTCACTTTCAAATGGCGCTCAGAATAATTATTCGTTTTTCCATCATGGATGAGAATTTATGCATTTTATTAATCTACTATTGTTTTATTGTCTCCACCCTGCTTCACCTAGTCAAGCCATTTTTAATTCTAGCGCTCACAAGTTCAATTAAATAATTGGTAATTTTAACTGCAAACGTGCAGTGTATGGAATCAAAATTTATGCGTGAATTATTACGAACATCATTTTTTAAAATTAATTATATTCTTTAATAAAGAGGATTGAAATGTCGATCCCAGTGCCTTAATAAAGATAAACATATTCCGTGACAACCACGCTTATTTGCTTCTGCTTTAATTTTTCTTCATGTACGGCAAGTATAGTAAACTGTTTTTTTTGTTGTTTTTTTTTTTGTTTTTTTCATCAGCTGATTCTGATTTACGTAAAATAAAATGCATTTTAAGAAAATAGCACGGTTAAATATAATATCCTCAAATATTCCCTGGATAATTTGGACTACTGTTATCATCCTAGATGTTATTCTACGAACATTTCAACCGATGTAACCGTCAACCTTTTTAGGGTGTACTTTTCCGAGCTTGCAAATATGTACGGCATTTTGAACAGAATCTTTTATTTAGGTAGCTTGTTCACGTTCTGTCAGCTATGACTTGGTAGAAGCTCTAAGTAAAATTGGTAGAAGTTCTAAGTAATTCGTAATTGTATTCTTACTACTATAAGATTGGACTTTCAACATCCAGAGGACAACTACTTAGAAATGATTATTATTTACCATTTGTATCCGTTTTACCTCTGGTCGTACAGCTTTTCGCGTTCCACATAAATATTACCGAGTTCGACAAGAATTTCTGGAGATTACATTATGGTTTAAATGCAGTAAGAATAATACCGCAGATGAGAACAATAGTCAAAATGATATCGTATAAATTACCAGTCCTCATCTCAAAAACATGAGACCGACCACCCTCATTGCAAAGCTTTCTCTAAATTAAAAAGAAATTCTATAGTGTGTCTACATCTATATAGTTTGGGAATGTTTTCTTAATGTTTTTTCGAGTTAAAAAGACTAACATTAGTAAAAAATACGAAATAAGATCCGATCTATTCGCAAGATAAATCCGCTAACTTTGCTTTCTACGGAAGGTTTTCTTCCAGGGCAGGAATATTACAAATGGCAAGTAAAATCAAAAGAAATAACATTTGAAAAATACTGACATTTTCTGGACAATAAAATAAAAACAATTAATTATTTGCAATAAACGATGTTTGTTCTCTTCTACGTCAATACACTGGTGCTCCGTCATTTTTCAAAAATTAGTAAGCCGTGAAATCTCTTGAATATTGATTTCTTACAGATACCCTATAGAGAAAGCGATACTATGACTTCGATAGAATTCGAACATGACACGCCAGGTTTTCAGTCCGCATCGATGTCTACTTTATCACTGAAACTTTCTAGGTATATATTAGTCTAATAATTGTTAACCTAACTCTAATTCTAAGCCTTACCTTGTCTTATTGAACGTGTGTAGAGACACGTGATGGTCTTATCTGTCTTTAAAAATTACTTTCAAGTCAGATTTCAGTACAAATAAAATACGAGTATATTAGATATTTAGTCCAAGAATAAGAAATTTACGCTTTCTTTGTCAAAAAAATTATTCAAACATAATATACATTCAACCGAATCAGTAACGTCAATGTTTCAATTCTATATATAAATAAAATAAGAATATCATGTTTTTCACGAATATATACATTAATATAAGTGTGTTTTCTTGTGTGTGTGAAGAGGTGTGTGTGAGAATGGGCGTATGTGTTTGCTGTATTGCAATTCCCTGGGGTAGATCGTTCAACGTTAATGTATCGTCTCTATGTCTACTGTAAAGATTTCTTTGTATCTACAGTGAAAGTTAAGCTGCCATTTAAATCTTATATCCGTCTGAATCGAAAATCAAACAATCCTGTGCTCAATACATTCCGTCTACTGACGAAGAAAGGCAAAGAACTGGCTGCCACTTTTCATTGTAGACAGGTTTTATTTGACTTGAATTTTTTTTCTTCTACCGGAAGCATACCCAACCCCGGCACTCTTTCTGAACAAACTTTGTCAATCGATTGAAACAAAGAAACCAAAATTAATAATAAAATACATAAATTCATTCAGACGATGTTAACGGATTTATTTTCCATTATTCCGTCTTGATTTAAACAACATATAGGGCACCTACTAAGAATCGAGCACATGAATACGATCGTCTATTGACAATATTTTTTTTATGAATTACAGCGTGCCAGTCTTTCAGGTATAGGTTAATTAAGGATTATTTTTCTCGCAAATCGGGCCAGGGTCCAAGGATATCATTGTTTTGTTTTCAGTCAGCTAAGAAGAAATACTTTCTGTTCAACTTCAATTACCCTATTTGTTTAGCTAGATACACATACATGGAAAAGCGACATTGTATCGACCTTTGCCACCGTGTGTACTTTTTCTTGTTCAATTTTCACCCCAAACAAGGCACAGCGCCACTTTGAAGTAGGGAGCTACTATCGGGAACATAAGTTGCAGGGGTATTATGAAGGGAGATGAGTGGCAAGATGTCTGTTCACATTACATTTGAACTACTGCATGTCAGTACAGTTTGGAAATCAGAATCCTGGAAAGGAAGTTCCAAAGTCTGGCAGTTTTGGAGAAGAAACTATTGGAGTAGAAGGCTTTCTTACACTTATGGATTTCTACAATGAAGGGGTAGGATTTAGCTGCTTGTCGGGTTTGTCGGGGGTATTTACGTCGAGGGGGTACAAGTCCTTGTAATTCGTAAGAGCATTTACCATTAAAATACTTGTAGAACAGGCAGAGAGATGCAACATATCGTCGATGGGACGGAGGCTGAAGCCTAGATGACAGTTCAGGACCTATCAGGTTGACGACTCTTTTTGAATCCTGTCAAGGAGTGAGAGACAAGTAGCAGATGCACCAGCCTAAATGTGAAAACAGTACGTCATACATAGGCGAATGCTGGCCTTATAGAGATACAGGATACTTTGAGGCGTAAGTAGTTTTCTAGCACGGTAGAGAGAGCCCACCTTCTCCGCAGAAGCATTGACATTGCTCTCAATGTATTTATTCCAGTTCAAGTTCCCTGTAAACGTTAGGCTGAGGAGTTTAAAGAAAGTACTTTCGGGTAATGTGTTCTTTGCCATTGCTGTTGGCGGTAGAGAAGGTTTCTTGTAATTATTGAAGGAAACTAGCTTAGTCTTGGCAGCATTGAATGTGACCATCAATTTTTGTCCTCATTCCACTAGGTCATCCTCTAGTGTTTCTGTCATTTCCTTAGCTATGTGTTCATTTGTTTTCCCCTCGGGCCTGTTATAGAGAGTGGTGTCATCAACAAATGTACCAAGAAACAATTTTATCAGGGAGGTCATTTATGAATATCAAGAATAATAAAGGTTCAAAGATAGACTCTTGAGGTACTCCCGCATTTATATCATATTGTTTATATATACGACCGTCGAGGACAACTTGGATTTTTCTCTTACTTCAGAAGGATTTAATTAGATTAAGTATTCTTCCAATGATACCATATGATCTTATTTTCCTTTGAAGACCATCGTACCATACGCTGCCAAACGCCTTAGATATATCGAGGACTACCGCTCTACCCTCCCCTGTTTTGTTCAGTGAGCGGTATATACGTTCAGAGATTACAATAAGGATATCTGCTGTGGAATGGGCTTGCCTAAATCCATATTGACTGTCGGTCAGGGGTTTAGCAATTGTAAGGTGATGGACAAGAGAAGGACCTACACAGATAGTAAGACGAAACAAAAAGAAGTGAGTTAAAGAATAAACAGCTGCTTTAAGATAAGTAAAAGAAATCAAGAGATAGCATATAAAAGCGCAATCACTGTTGGAATCAATTACAAAATGAACGCAGGGCAAAAATGTTGCATGTGGGGTCAAGACGATACAAACATTGTCTACAACGCATCATAGCAATTTTGTAATGTTAAATTAATTCACTCCTTCTCAATACGGATTTAAATAAAGCGAATAAAGAAAACACCTTATAGCGAATAAAGAAAACAGCCTTTATTTTTGCACAAATCTGTATTTTGTTATTATTCTAAGCAAAGGTTGTTCACAATTCAGTAATTCTGTACAAAGAAAAGTAAGTTTTCCGTCCTTAAATCCCAACCGGATAAATCGTTCATAAAATTGACACTCCTTGTTGCACTTCAACTGTATTTTTTTTTCAAATTAACTCTATCCTTTTTCTATATTGTCCACCAAGTATTAGTCCAGCCTTTTTGTTTGTTTGTTTGTTTTAGCACCGTCCAATGATAAACAAAGCGGGGCATGCAACGTTGTCAATAATTCCGACCCGCACCTCCCCTCATCTTGGTGCTGCCCTGATTTCGATGTGATTATTCTATTTGGTTCAACAATTGTGCAGATATTAATTTAATAAAACAATTGCAATTCAGATAACCCTGCGAAAGAAATCTAGCGAGTTAATGACCATTGAGTTAAAAGCCCATAGTTGATCATATGTACTTCGGATGAAGCTATCACCAAAGTGTCCCTTCAAATAATTTCTATGGCGATAAAACAAGAATTAGTTGATATTCATGAGCGAAACTTGTTTAAAATCTAGGCATAGACTAAAGTCGCAGTAAATATCAGTTAATTTTATTAACGATTCCATGAGTCGGAATTTGGGGACTGGTACCGGTAGTTCAACATTCACAATCAGTAACCACTCTTGTTGTAAATATCTTTTCCAAAACTCAAAGTACGAAAATCATGTTAATCGCATAATGTTTCAACAATTATATTCCATAACGAATGTTTGTTGGTCATCTGTCATTATTAAAGGTAATCATATTTTTCAAGTGTTCTGATTAATGATCTCTTTTCATCTGATTTTCAATCCCATAATATACACTTAAGTCCTTATTAATATAATTTTTTTCAACAACAATTGAAAGGTATGAAATGAATGATGTTTACAACTAAAGAAACCTTGGACTCAATTACCATATTGCATCAAATAAACACACACGCACATACTCAATTACCATATTGCATCAAATAAACACACACGCACATACACACACACATACACATATATATATATATATATATATATATATATATAATCCTTTATTGTTCCATGTTTAAGCTTAACCATATTACTTTTCATGCTCGTATTTTTCTATTGTAATCCATGAATTTTCCAGGCTACTAGTAAATTCACTTGTTCTTTGTTTAATTACAGTTTTATTTTTTGCCTCCAAAAACATAACACACACATATGTAATAGCAATGTCCGACACTCGCCTGCTTTCAATAAAATCACCTCATTATCCCCCTTTCGTGCTTTCATTCTCTCTGTTTCCCTTTTTACTTCGCTTTTTGCGAGAGCGGTGAATTGGTAGCAACGTAAGTCGCTGAGCGATGCGGTTACCATGGAAACCAATCATTAAAAAAAAGTCGCTCACCTCCTTACGTTTTTCTATGATTTTTAACACCAGTCAATTCATCATAACTTTTGTTTTACTGAACGAAAATTATTTTTTTTTCACAATATAGCTGAGGAAGTGATCTATAAATTGGAATATTTTTTTTTAATTTGGTCGAAAAATGAGTGAGTGGTGAAGCTTTAAAGCAAATCTCTATGGCTAAAATTGTCTCTTAACCATATATGCAAACTCTAGCGTGTTTGAATTATATATATATATATATATATATATATATATAACTGGATGTATTGATCTGTCAACAACTAAGAATTATTCCTGCAAGTATTTTTATCTTCACTTGGACCTTTTCTGCAAAAGAAAACTAGGAACTACTAGCATCATCTATCAAGGAAAACATATTTTTTACTATGGGAATGATAAATCCAGAAAAATTAAACTTCATCATGGTATTAAAAGCCGTCCCTAATATTCTGTTTTCCTAAAGAGAAAACTAGTCTCAAATATTTGGAAATAGGGTACGATTATAAATATCTCCAGTATATCAAATAATCCTATATATTATATATATTATATGGATAATTGTTTGTCATGTATTGATTTCAATTTTATTCTTTAGTCAACATTTTCTTCAATCTATTTGTACCTGTGTGAACTAAAATTGCTAAACTAATTGCGGATCCAGTTAGGGTCTTTATAACGTGTAATTATGTACTTATCGATTCCAATTAAAACTAGGGTCGTTCCGAAACTACGGCCTCTTATAGCTTAACTCAAAAATTAAAACGTTGAAGAGCTACGATGAGAGGAGTTAAGACATCAAGCAGTAAGTCAAACGATCCTTTGTGATTCAGAATTTATTTATCTACATAGTTATCATCGTCTTCAACGCACTTTTCCCGGCCTCCTTTGATACCTCGGTCATAAAAGTCCGGAGCGTTCTTTGCCACAAACATCTCTGTCACCACTCTGAAATCGAGGAACACGTCTCTCAACTATACTGACATTAACTGCATTAGCTTCGTAAACGTGCAACATGCGCTGGTGAATGTTAGTCGGTTCAATTTTTTCTGTATCGAGGAGTTAAATGACACGGTTCTGCTTCTGACGCACATCCACAACAGGGGGTGGATTATATAAAGTCTTAAACCGTCAATATCTGCAACAGAGAGATGAAACTGCCAAGTAATGAATGCATAAGTTCAGTCATCATAACAATGCAATTTGCAATCACCTCTGATCTATTCGGGCGGAATAAAAAGTAGGAGGTTTTATCTTTAGAATGTCCCTCGTATTACGCTCCCCGCAGTAAATAATAATAAGTGGTCGATGCGCAGTAATAAAAAGTCGAACCAGAACACACATAACTAGTGAAAAGTTCTTTCTAATTACGGCTAGATAAATCTTATTACGAAGTACGAACAGAAATATACGAACTAAATAATCCGGCTTAAGCTGTCTGAGATAGCGAGGATTAATGATAAAAACAAACCTCTTCCATAATGGAGTAGGAATAAGTAATAAATTCAATTCAACGACCGTGAATAGAAAAAAAGGTTAAAACAGATGAAATCACAATTTAAAAAAGTTATAATATAAATCAGCTCCAAATTCTAATAAACTTAATAGGAAAAATATTTGTTAATCAACGAGAAGAAGTAAAACAAACAAACAGAAAAAACTGTCCTACAAGAATCGATTAAATACGTGATGCCAAATGTCTGGGGGCCTTCTCCAAGCTATATAAGTAAAAACCGTATACTCAGTTTAGAGCATTTTCTCGGCATGACGGCCAAGTTTCACTGATTTTTATACGTACATTCCCGTTAAGCTAATCACTACTTCAAACAACACATGGGAAAAAATATGAAATAATTGAACATTCTATGCTCACACAATCAGTAAAAACATAAATTTTGATAGAAATATAATGACTAAAACTTTATTTTATCAAACTGTATTATATTTAAATTCTTAGTTTATTTCAATCTAAATATCTCAAACTGATATTATTTGTCTTATAAACATGTAAACCTCTATACTATTATATTGCGACGTTTGTGAATGGATGTGTGGATTTTAATTTGTATAAATCGTGTGCTTAATTGAATTAATGTATCTTCATTTAAATAAAAGCAGGCAATTATCTAAATTCGATTAAACTTGCAGAACGTTTTTCGTTAATTAATCATGTTTAACTGAATAGGTTTCTTTTAATAAATGAAATTACGAACATTTTTATGGTAGTTTGATTTATTTTTATACTACTTAATAGTTATGGTGGTTTTTTTTTATAGATTTTGCAAACAACACTTAATACATGAAATTAATTGCCAGAAAATATACGCAGATTACTCATATTAAATAATTAGTTTTTACGGTGTGAATATTTGAGTTGGAATCTCATAAAGGTGTAAAGTTTTTGTTCATAGGTACGTGTCATATAAATTTAAAGAAATTAAGGAGAGTAGAACGTGGACCCTAATTTAACTTTCGGCACCTCGTAACTCTCGCTCCCTTTATTTTCTTCTTTACTGCTCACCTTCCATGAGCGATCTTTCTTACAAATGGGAAAGAAGTGCTGTTTTTTGGCGTTAGAATCTATTTTATCTAATACTAATTGTTAAATAGTTTTTACCTTTCTTTATAAACTCTTTACATTAAATGGTTTCATGCCTTGTCTGGAGGTATTTCCATAAAGACGCATAACTTGATTACATAAACGGACATTGTATAACTTATTTTATTTCATTGTTTTTTTTAATATCTAAAATATGTAGCCGTAAAAAACTATTTGTCATATTTTAAACGAATTATTTTTACCTAAAACATAATTTCGAAAACGTTTTCTCATTGAAAGTCAATCCGTAAATACATGTATCTTAGTTATTTACTCTCTCATGCAAATACTAAGCTGCACCTATTGTCATCGGAATTTCAGTATTTTATTTCGTAAAGATGTAATGTGGTAGGCGTTACGTAAAAGTAGACACGCACATACTCAAGTGCTGTACCAGCATTACCTAAAGCATGGGTATAAAATAATATAAAAAGTATTCAAATGTATTTATAGGTAACTAGCAGGCCAGATGGCGTTGCTCGGTCGCAAAATACATATAAATGTGATATCTAATTAACGAAGATTTCAGATTCATTATTATAGAGTCAATCCTTATCGGTTATTATATTGTACCCAATATATAATAGCGATTTCGAAAAGTAAAAAAAAAAATTACGTGGATGCCATCGGCTAAAATTGTAACCGAAATATACTACTCTTCAGGCTCATTCCCCAGTTTCTGAGCCACGTCCATATGCATATAAATAGTTAAAATATAACGTTGTTTACCCTATGAATATTGATCTGTTCACGCAAACAGTTTAGTATATAGATTTTACAGCATTCCAGATTTACTGTTTAAATAGTTCCCTCAAAATGCTGTTGCATCAAGTAACCTTAACATATAAAATTTAATTCGATTTAATAAGTTAATTACTAAAAGATTGTGTGTAATATACGTGGGACATTGACTGGTATGATGCAAACTCTGATAAACTAGATCCTCTCATTGAATCCAAGAGAAAGCTCTTCGGTATTACAAGGCTAACCCAAGTAAAGACTCTCTATTAGCCCTTCAAACATCTCGCAACAAGATAAAGTCAACAGTACGCGACTGTATAAATGTGTATTGGAATAGACTATTCAACTTCATCAAATAAGCAGCAAATACTGGAAAAACCAAGGCAATGTATGAAAGCATTAGAAAAGCAATCGGTCAAAGCGCTATAAGAACTGATCCGCTGAAATCCAAGACAGGAGAAATTCTTACAGACAAATCCAAACAATATGACAAATAAGTCGAACACTACTCTGAGTTCTATTCAACAGAAAACAAAGTAAGCAAGAGCGCTCTAGATAGCATCCGACACTATTCACAATTACATGAGCTGGATATACACCCCAACATCGATGATGTCTCCAAGGCGATTGATAAACTCTTACTGTTTGTTATATCATTGTGTTTATCTTAATGATCACCGGCTTTACAACACAGTTTACACTGGATGAGTTCACTAAAACATGGTTGGCTTTTTTTTATCGGTGAAGTTAATTTCTATTTAAGGGCGACATATAATATTTTATCGATTTCCAAAACAGAGAAGACACACAGATTAAACTGTGACGTAATATTGTTAAGGTTTTATCTTTTTCTAAATTCTACGTATAAAAATTTACAAGCACTCTATAAATGTCAATGAAGCCGTATAATTGTTTATATACTACCAAGCGGAATCATTGTAAGAAGTTATGTGTATACACATTGCATATTACTAGGAAACATATTCTGCAATAATTCAAGTAAAATACGTCAATTTGTCATACGCAGCTTTCTATTGACAACGCATTGAATCACATGAACCTCAGAAGATTCTGAGCTTAGTCTTCAGAAACAAAACATTTAAAAAAAGTTTCTGATTGTTCTTCTACTGGGCCACCGTATATTTTACTTTTAGGGATTTTTTCCTGACTGTTTGATATTCTGTTTTAAGTGAAAGTGCATTCAGTTTGTTTAAACTTACAAACAGAACCTCTTGGATGAACCTCGTAAAAAAAAGTACCACGGGAACACGAAAACGTTGAAGGGACAAAGAAATGCTTGACATGATGACATTCCGCGTAGGCGATGTTAGTTTTAATGTCAGTTTCTTTATAGAAATACTCCGCAGTGGAAAGGATTGCATAAATGAAAGGTAGATCGTGTGGTGTATATATGTCCTTTCTCTTGAGAGAAAGAGAGAGAGACAAAGACGAAAACGTAAGAGTAAAGTCAAAAGTTAGAAAAAAAAACAAAAGAATGAAACGAGTCAATACAGACGTAAATATGCAATAAAGAGAGGAGAAAGAAAAAGGCAGAAGAAAAAACTGATGAAATAAAAAATTAAACAGCATACTGCAATTAAGCGAGAGGATCTAACAATGAAATAAAAAATATTGAATTTATTAGTTTACACAAGTTTAATAGACGTGTGCGCTCACTAAGATAAATTAACAAAGTGAATATTATCTAGCCTTCGGGCTAACATAACAATCTATCTATATATGTATAAAAGTGAAAATGTCTGCCTGTCTGTCAGTGTAAATTTCCCGACACGATAACTCTGTCAATTTTCAGTCTACAGACTCGAAATTTGATATACAGGGAAGTGAGATTTGGGAACATCTTTGTAATCCGTTTTGGGTAAAAAATTTGGCTGTTAAGGGATCAATCGATTGGACCTCTGAAAACTCTACCAAATTCCTCCGACAATTTTTGATATAAAAACTTGAAAATTTAGATATAGGTTCCTTAGATATGGATCCTAATTGATAACTTGATTTGAGCCCAAAACAATAAATGTTAAAGAGTCATAATAGGGGTCAAAAGTTAAAAACAAATTGATCTCTGCGGTCTCTACCAAATTACTCAGACAATTTCTTGTCTAAACATTTGAAATTTTACATAAAGGGTATTCAGAGATAGGGCAAGCTTTTTAATCGGTTTGGGTCGAAAATTTGAGCTACCAATATATAAATGTATGCATGTATGTTTGCATGTCTGCCTAAAACTTTCGACAGAGGCGACGGATTTTCACAAGATCAGTATCGTTTTAAAGCTTTACCATCTAGACGACAAATACCGAAAAATTGGCTAAAACATTAATTGTTTTACCCTCAACTGGGTACTTTTCTACAGGGAGGGGTCACTTTTTCATCGATGTTTTCGAAAGTCATCCCATCTTTTCGATTGTCTAGCCTTAATTTAAACTTACGTCACTTCCGGTTTGGCGGTGGTCGTAACAGCAAAGACGTCAGGTTTTTCCCCGTTGTTTTCCTCCTTCGCGGTACGGGTTCGAACGTGCCTTCCTACTACCACTTTTTTTTTGGCTCAACACACACCTCCAAAAACCCGGGCAACGTCGGGCACCAATGCTAGTGTAGTAATAAAAACTATTTATTCACGTTCATATTTATTTAATAAAAAAATCGACTTTGGAATATTAAGTAAGACTTCATGTAGCATTATGCTGATTGAAGATTCTGGCAGCTACAGATCTTGGCTGTGATTATTGGAGATGCTGCTTCATAAAGCAATGTTTTTTTATAGGCACATTTTTAACCTTGCTATTTAACTTGTTATCATGGTTATCATGCGGTTTTTAACTTCTAACTTCACATGAACATATCTCGGCTCAAATAGAAGATAATTGATCGAAATAAGCACCATTAGAATTAACACACTTTTGCCAATGCAAAACAAGTGTATTTATTTCCAGTAAGGCAAAAATTTTGCGTTCTGATTGCAATGAAGTTGATGAAGGCGTTGTTGATATCGCTTGGTTTTTTTAAGCATTTCTCGCGCAGAAAGTCGTTAAGATGCTTGAAAAAAAGGATAGCCAGTAGGTGAGAGATAAGGAGAGTATGGCAGATGAAACAGAGTTTGTAGCCCAATTCGTTCAACTTTTGCAAGGTCGGTTTATCAACGTGCGCTCAGGCATGGTTATGGAAGGGAATTGCGTCTTTTCTGTTGACTAATGCTGGGCGTTATTGTCGAAGTTTCTAATGTATTTCATCCATTTGCTGACAGTACTTGTCCGCTATATCGGTTTCGCTTGCATTAAAAAATCTGCAATGAATGGCATCATCACTAACAACTTAACAGTCAGCATGACTTTCTTTTAATGCAATCTTGGCTTCAGTAATTGTCATGGAGCTTCGTCGGCGTCTAACCATTGAGTTGAGCGTCGCCGGTTGTCATAAAAACACACATTTTATCGCAAGTCAAAACCCTGTCGAAAAACGGGTCATTCTTGTTGCGTAAAATAAGGGACGATGACAGCTTTCAAAGCTCTCTTAAGTGGTTGGAAATCATCGTATAAGTTACGTCTTATTCAGAAGCAAGTTCTCCAACATTTGTTCGTGGATTGGCCTCAAATAAGGTTCTTACTCGTTGTCAACATCCGATAGCCGACCACTATGCTCATCATCTTCGTCGTTATCACGAAAGTTCGTAAACCATTATTGTGCTGTACGTTTAGTAGTGATTCCTGAGCCAAACACTTCATTGATATCGTTATTTCAGCAGCTTTTCGGCCTAGCTTGAATTGAAATATGAAAATGTTGCGAATTTGCTTTTTTTTCCATCTTGTATTCAACGTTCTGAAAATAATATATAACTGTTTTTTAAATGAGTGTAATTTAAACGATTAGAGAGAGTCAAAAACGGTGCTAAAAATGATCTATCAAGTAAAGGTATTTATAAGCAAAATTTATTTGAAAATACATCATTTAAAATTAAAATTATAAATTTCGCCAGCACTTTCTCACTAACTTAATAAAACACGGATCACGGAATAAAAGTGTCTACAATTTTTCTCTACACAAACAAAGGCAAATCCTGTTAAAATACACACACACACACACACACACACACACACACACACACACACACACACACACACACATATATATATATATATATATATATATATGTTTATGGTTGGTTGGTTGGTTGATTGGTTGGTTGGTTGTCTTTGTTTTACGGCATATCAGCCCTTTTCATGCATTTAACGCCGAATTCAGTGATTGTGAAGAGCAATTTTTTAATAGGAAATATTTGTTTTTTTTCAAGTCGGTTTCTAAACAGGTACTACCAATCCGGGTCAGAGCGAACCTGGGAGCAATGGCAATTAAAGGGTGGCTTCACACTCCTCAAAGCCCGCAAGCTGAGGCCTCACCATTGGATATAGTTTAAGGTCATATCCAGGACCTATGTTGATGGAAAAGTATTTTTAATCCACTATATTTCACTCTTTCTTTATACCAATTTCTTCTTTCTTAGTTATATTTTTTAAGTTTTGCGTAGTATGTACTTCTGTCTGCTAACAAGTCCAATTCAAAGTTTAAAATATGCGTGATTAAAACAGTTTTATTTACAAGCACTTTTGTCATAAGCACATTTCTGAAGAAAATAAGAATAAAATGACTTTTTGTAAATTAAACTGTTATTAAAAAAGAAATTTTTATCAAATAGTAAAACCTTTAACATTGCACTCGAGGGGAGGCAAATATATATCATATTTTTAAAATAAAAATGTAAGTTATCAAAAGATTTGTAAATAAAATTTATTTTTAAAAACGCTTTTCGTTTGTTTATTTGCATAAAAAATGGTAAACACTTTTATTATTCTGCAAATTTACAATAAAAATTTAGTAAACTTGTTTTATTATTTATTTTATTAGCAAGTTTAAAAGACTACTTTTAATTAAAAAATGTTGCGTTTCCGTCTTCTAACAAATTAAAGATCAAAGTTATTCTACAAAGTATTCGTACTAAATATACTATTTTCGTAAATAAAACGGTAACTTGTAGTGGTTTTCCGTCAACCATTTTGCACACGCAAAATCAAAAACGTGTCGCTGCGGGAAGCCACAGTTCTCTGTCGGCTTTTTTGTGCCGTTGCTTATTTCTCGCATGCATATATGAGCAAACACTAAGATCGTGTAACTGTTGATCTTACAGCTCCACCGTGGCGTTCGCCTTCACAGAGATTTATATATATATATATATATATATATATATATATATATATATATATATATATATATATATATATGTATGTATATATATATATAGAGAGAGAGAGAGAAAGAGAGAGAGAAAGAGAGTAAGTTAGAAAAATATATATGGCAATTAAGCTACACAGAATAGTCCGCGTTTCATCCACACTAGGATTCGTCAGGCTTATGCGAAGAGTTGTTGTAGTCTCGCGTTTTTATATATGCATATTCTATTGAAGTTTTAGTTAGCCAATCAGCTTCTTAGTTTCCACCGCTCCCTTCCTAATCAGCCAATGAGCAAGCACTTACAGAACAAAGGCCCAGTTGACCTTATGTTGAACCCTTCCTTTGTGTGCGCTTTTTTAGCAGGGAGTGTAGATATCTAGTAAGTTGACCTATATATATATATATATATATATATATATATATATATATATATATATATATATATATATATAACTATTGCATGAATTTGGGAATGTCTACCGACATTAATCTTAAGGATTTTAAAATGTACACCTAAAAAGAGAATAAAATAATAAAAAGACTACCATATTATTTTATATTTTATCTATAATGTAAATAAATAAATAAGTTGATCTGCTGCAGTTCCATAGTTCTATGCACGAGCCGCCACTTGAATCTAGCTAAGAAAATGATTTACATAGGTGTAATGCCAAGGATTACCATAGGAGGCCTCCCCAACACTTAGGAATGTCCTAGTGCCTAATTTATTTTTGTATTTCTTAGAAATAAATAAATTGTTCACAGTGTAGTGTTTGTTCTGATGCTACACTCAAATAAATTTGTCCTTGTTCAATGCAATGGAAACCATGTTTTATTTTAGCTTACTTCCAGAGTGCCCTTTTGTAGGGAACTTGTTTTTACACACATTAAAACAACCTTGTGTCACATTTTGCTCTGGTGTAGAAACAAATTAATACCAATATTTAGCACATTTTTACATAGTTGTCTCTGAAATATTCTGTTTCTTTTTAATGCAAATTATATATTTTAACAAATACGAGTTAAATTATAGTTTCAAAAGTTTTTTTTTTTTTAAATATCCGTAGTCTTCTCTTAAATATCCGTAGCCATACGTATGAACGAAATGGACATCTTTTTAAACAAGGGAGTCACCAATTATCAAGGCACGAAGGCCCTTCAAGGATAAGTACATATCCTCTTCGTAGTAAATACTCTCATACATCCGTTACTATGATAACCATACAAGCCGTTTCTCTAGTTGAGTAACATACACTCTTCCAGATAAAGAATGACGATTTAAAAGAATTCACGGGAAAAAAATACACAAGTTTAATTGTTCATCCGCGCAAGCATCAGCAGCCAGCATCATACTGTATTAGTTTCAATCGAAATTCTTCGCATTTTACACTATACTTATATGAATAGTTTAATCGTATATATTATTTTATCATGATCTGTTTGAGTACAACTACATATATTTAGATTTAAGTACGTTATTAATTTTGGTAACGTACCTTTATTTAATTCAAAAGTTTAAAAAAAATCAATGTCTTTCGATAGACACGATTAGACTTAAACATAAATAAAGATGCAGGTACACAGAAACAAGTACACAAACACGCATCTTTCTTTTCTTTTCAATCACACAAACACACACACACACGCACACACGCATATACACACACACACACGCATGTATGTACAATATATATGTATTTATTTATTCACTAGCAAGGGTTTCCCGGTCGTAAAATACGCATAAATATTATATTTCAGTAAATGCAGAAACTGAGACATATGCATGCGAGTATTATGTTATTTCTAAACAGTTCATTTCTTGTAAGTAAAAAAATTCTCGAGCTGAGATCGAAACCAAAACCTAAAGATAGTGAATCAAGTACAATAAGCATCAGACTAGCTTGACACGATTTTTACAAAGTGTTTTCAAACCGACTTATTCTTTACATAAAGAAGCTGTCATGTTTCTAGACCGCGCATGCACATTCGTGAAACAGTGGACAACTAGAAAAACATCTGATGGCTCCCAAGTACCAACTTTTAAACTTGATTCTTGAGTTGCCCTTTTTCCTGACGAAAATTTTCCACGTGTCTGAATACCCTATATATCAAATTTCAAGTCTGTAGATTAAAAATTCATTCAGTATATAGGTTGAGAAGTGTCCTTACACCCAGATTCTTATATATATATATATATATATATATATATATATATATATATATATATACATGATGAAAATAATGGAAATAGTATTCCGACAAAATAGAGAAATAAAAAGGAACAAACCGTATTATGTGTTCATCAATGTTTCGTCATTTTTTCATCCTGAGGAAGTCTCGAAATAAAGACGAAACGTTGATGAACACATAATACGGTTTGTTCATTTATATATATATATATATATATATATGTGTGTGTGTGTGTGTGTGTGTGTGTGTGTTATAGAGGGATAGAGAAAGAGAGAGAGACAGATATAGATAGATATATTAAAATATTTCACATTTCCTTTGAATTTTGAATTTTTGTTTCACACTTTTATTGAATTTTATCGATAATCATTCAATTTCAGATATTTTGTTAAAGTTACTTAATCATTAAATTCTAAATATTTTCTAGGATCCGAATTATGTAATCGATTCGATCTAATTGAATTGGTTATCTTAGACGTAAGGCTTATTAGTATCATCTACTGATTTTAACTGTGTACAATGACACAAAAATGCTGCTAAACGTTTCGGTTCGGGGAATTAATTTTACCCTTAGCGAGACGGGTCTTTTTCTAGTATATATTACTGCGATTAATAAGGACATGCGTGACTTTTTTTCATTCTTTTAAAAATTGAAAAATTTTAAAACAAAAAAAATGTTTAAATTATATTATTCTACTGAGCTGATTTTAGTCGCCACTTGTCAGACTAAATATCATGTAAGGAAAGTTAGGGCTTTTGACAGGGTATGGTACAATGATCTTCTATGGAAAATCAGATCATATGGTATCATTGAAGGAATCCACAACGTAATTAAATCCTTCTTAAGTAAGAGAGGAATCCAGGTTGTCATCAACGGTCGTACATCTAAATAATATGATATAAATGCGGGAGAACTTCAGGGGTCTATCCTTTGGGCTTTATTATTCCTAATATTCAAAAATGACCTCCCTGATAAAATTTTCTCTGAGATGGGTATACTTGCTGATGACACCACGCTCTATAACAGGCACGAGGAGAAAATAAATGAGCATATATCTAAGGAAATCGCAGAAACACTAGATGAAGACATCCAATCTGTAGTGGACTGGGGACATAAATGGATGGTCGCATTAAATGCTGCCAAGACTTTGTTTGTTTCCTTCAATAATTACAAGAAACCTTTACCACCAAAATCAATGGCCCAAAACACATTACCTGAAAATACTTCTTTAAACTCCTTAGCATATCGTTCACAGGGAACATGATTTCGAACAGATACATGAAGAGCAGTGTCAAGGCTGCTGCGAAGAAGGTGGGGTTTCTCCATCGTGCTAGAAAGTTACTTACGCCTGAAAATATTCTGTACCTCTACAAGGCAACCATTCGCCCATGTATGGGGTACTGCTGTCACATCTGGGCTGATGCATCTGCTATTTGTTTCTCACCCCTGGACAGGGTTCAAAAGAGAGTCACGAACCTGATAGATCCTGAACTGTCATGTAGGCTTCAGCCTCTGTCCCATCGACAAAAGGTGGTAACCATCTGTTTGTTCTACTAGTATTTTTATTATGAATGCTCTGACAAACTACAAACACGTGTACCCCCCTCAACGTAATACCCCTGAAAAAACCCTACATGAAGCTAAATCCCACCCCTATACAGTAGAGATCACTAGGTGTAAGAAAGCCTTTTTCTCCAATAGTTCCCCCAGAACTGCTAGACTTTGGAACTCCCTTCCGTGATTCTGCTTTCCCAACTGTACTGACATGCAGAAGTTCAAATGTAATGTGAACAGAAATCTTGCTGCTCATCTTCCTTTATAATGCCCCTGCGGCTTATGTGCCCGATAGTAGCCCCTACTTCAAAGTGGCACTGTGCCTTGTTTGGGGTGAAAATTGTATATAAAAGAAATAGACTGCGAGTAAAAGTAAAATATTAGTTTATATTGAGTTATGAAGACCGTCTTTAAGTTAGCCAAAGGGGTTGCTTCTAATGCTTCTTAGGGTCCACTCGTGTTTCCGCCCTTTTTCTCTAGCAAATTTATTACGTTTTCATTTCACTACGATGATTTGCGTTCTGTGTTTTGTATTGCGAAATATTTATCTATATTAAAATCCTCTTTAAATATATATACATATATATATGTGTGTGTGTGTGTGTGTGTGTGTGTTTATGTGTACATATATGTATAGCTATAATATTTCTTAATAAATATTAATAGTTATTTTTATACCTACAAACACTAGTGTCTCTTGCTTATACAATCATCAGTGTAGGAATTATTACTAGTCGGGAGATTCGAACCCAGACAAAAAGTCACCCTTTACTTTGTAGGCTATCTTCTTACCTCACTACTAACAGCGATTAACGCAAGCATTAACGGAAATAAACTTCCTATAAATGCCAGTTTGAAGAGTATATATAGTAAACAGCTATAGAGTATTCAGAATGTGCATATATATATATATATATATATATATATATATATGTGTGTGTGTGTGTGTGTGTGTGTGTGTGTATGTGTGTATTCAAATCTGTGTGGGTGAGTGTTTGAATCTGTGTGCATATGTGTGAATGTTAAGTGCTAGTGTGTTCTCTTAAGAAAGAAAGATGAGAGAATCTACATTAAATCTAAATGTATATTCTCATGAACAATTTAATATGATCGATAAGGGAAGTGTTCTCGAATCTCGATATGCACTCCTAGCAGAGCTGTAAAAGAATTTTGATCCAAGATATACAACTTTCTGCGATAACAATGGAAATGGCCTTGAATCTCGCAATGACCCGATAAACAAAATGAGTTATGGGCGCCGGACCTCCTTTCAAATTTGATGACATTTATATCATATGCAAAAACATTCTCTATAGAAATGCATAGAAGTGAACTGATAAAAGAAAGCATATATAGAGTTAATACATTGTTAAAAAGAATGACAAAAACATAATACTTTTCAAAACAAAATGATTTTAAAAATCCGGATTGAAGGATTGAAAATGATTAACTGAAGGAGTATACGAGAAACGAAAATAAAAGAGCAAAATAAATAGCTATATAATGACAAATTATATATATATATATATATATATATATATTTGGTAAAACTGGTAATTAGTAAATACCTGAAGAGAGTGCTCAATACTATTGCAGAGCAAATATGTGTTTTATTTTTTATTACCGTTTTATCTGTTTTGTTACATAGGTTTCAGATATTGGACCATGTTTACGATCTAATACTAACAACCACTTCTGTAAAGTCTGACGAGGCTGTTAGATCGTGAACATTGTCCAACATCTGAAGCATATGTAACCAAACAGATAAAACGGTAATAAAAAATAAACACATATATAGATAGATAGATAGATAGATAGATTACAACATTAGATAAATAGAATAGGGGGACGAAAATGAAGGTGAGGATAATAAAAAGACAGAAAAGAAAATGCCGATTATGAATAATAAAGGTGAGATATTACCTTGAAAATCTGCGAACAAAAATTAACCTGGCTAACACATGAGCAAAGTAAAATTAAGTCCGTCTTTATTAAAACAAAACAATTTAAAGGTGTTTCAAAAACAAAGACTACAGAAACAGCAGACGCGACAGCAGTAGAAAACCAAAAAAATACAACAGGAACTTCACAAGTAAATAAATATACTAGTTTGCTTTCTTGTCCGACTTTTGGTCTAGGATCAATGTGTCGCATAGGTTCTTTCTCAGTCAGCAAAAAAGAAATCGTATTAGACTAACGCATTTTTTCATGTTTTTCTTTTCCAAACTAGAATGCGCGTTCATGGCAACACTGGGCTTGTGTCTAACATTGTAATTATCGGGATGTGGGTATATAGATAGAAATCTACCAGTTTTCGTGCAATTCATTTAATCGATTTTTACTCTATATGTTCTTGAGATCCTGTTATCAACACATATACACAAAGTGGATAAAAACTATTAAGTTGTGAGTGGTATTTTTGAAGTACCAAATATGTGTATATGTTTCGTTGTTCTTATTTAGATGACGACTTATATATTTGCTGTTGTTCATGTTTGTGAGAGTCTTAGGGTGATAGAGACAGTCTTAGATGTGTTCATGTTTGTAGAGATAGAGACAGGTCTTATATATAAAGAGACATTGGTGAGATATAGAGACAGAGTACATATAAAGAGAAAGGCAGTTCTGTATATATATAATATACAGTGTACATGTTAATACAAGAGATCCAACGGCATGTAATACACAATGAGAGGAGATTTAATATATAGATAGATAGACCGAGAGTGCGTTTGACATTTACGTTTTGACAGTTGTACATAGAATATAAACACGTTACCTTTCTCGTTGTAATGATGAACGCAGAAGACGGCAGTTATAAAAAACACATGATGATACGTTTATTTCTTCTTCGACCGGTCGGACATGATTTTGTATTTCAGGGATTCAAAGTTCTTACATGATTTTTTCTTCTAACCTCGCTTCCAAGGTTCGATGTCAGCTCTCTCTCTCTCACTCTCTCTCTCTCTTTCTCTCTCTCTCTCTCTCTCTCTCTTCTCCTCGACTGACTGACTGATTCTCATTTATCTAACTAAATCCATAACTCATGACGTCATCGCATGACCGAGCACGTGTATATGAGACCCATGGCATGAATCCTTATCTAACCTAATTTTACGTAACTCACTTTACAATAACATTTTCCATTCTCTTTGTTTTATAAAGGAATTTAACCTATTTGCTAATTCTGTAACCCATATTTCTATTATGTTTTCTTTCCAAGAATGTAAATAGTTTCCATCCAAATTGTATTTATTAAATATTTTAACAGAATCAAGAATTTAACTGAACCTTCCATTTATAATAACATCCTGTGTTTATTTTAACTTCCCAAGACTTCTCAATTCCAAGTCTAGCTTCGCAAGTTCGAATCCTTGACTATCATATTTCATATTTACATTTAACTAATTCCCTATTTTTTTTTACTTACATGAAAAGGGGCAGCCCTTATCATGTAACACTATCAGAAAGAGAAAGAAAAGTAAAATAGTAAGAGGAAATGGCGGATTAATAAAGAGAAATAGAGAAAAGAATAAATGAAAAAGGAATAAAAGTATATAAATATATACAAAAGACTAAACATTGTCGAGGAAATGCAGCTTGTTGTGTGTTATATTGTCAGAAGTAAATCCCTAATGCTTACTATGTAACACGTTCACTGAGCTCGATTTCTAACGTAAATTCGAGATTATGGTGGTTTACAATGATAAATAAGACAGACAAATTCATCGAAAGCAGTAGGGATTAGTTATCTGTACATTATGTGTCTTTACATTGTACAGGTTCAGCATTGATTAAAGACTGGACTTGTTAGCCAAGTTTTTAAGGCGACGCCCACGATATTTGGTCACTATTCTAGCTGCAGTTTGGAATCCTGTACAGATCGCGCAACGAGAGGAGGAGACAGAATATGAGGAACGCAAGTGATTCGAAGTAGTAATCAGAAATGGAAAAGAGGGAAATAAATCAAAAATAGTTAAAAAGACGTCGAAAACCTTAAAAATGTAAAAAGATCAAAGAAAGTGAGAAAGCAAAAGACACAAGCAAATGATGAAACGAAAGACATGGAAAAAGAGAAAACAGAATGAGAAATTAGAATAGAAAAGTGGGATGAAATAAATATAAATCTGATGAATATAATGGCAAGCGAATTATATTAAATACTCCTATAATTATCATTTTGATTATAACCCTATAATACTCCCTTTCACCAGGAGACACATATTTATATAATATAAACACACACACAAACACACACATATATATATATACATATATATACATATATATATATGCGTGTGTGGGGGCGTGTGTGTGTGTGTACGTGCATATAGATAGAAAGAGAAGAGTGAGAATAAAGTGTTATTGCATATCTTAGCATTACATGTAGCAATAGAAATTATGATATATTATGAAAGATTTTGCTAATGGCAGTTTTCGCAATTTTCTCTAATCATTATAACAATTAATCAAATTTCGTACAAAGAGTAATAAAATGGTTTTTCCTCAATATACTCAAAAATGTATGTAGGAATTACCATTGATATTGGAGTCATTTCATTTTATTGAAAATTGACATTGTAATTAATATCTCTCTTTACATATATGCATACGAGATTTCGTATATATAATTCGTGAGACCGAAACTTACTTGCATCAAAGACTCTTCTAGTAATATATTTCGATGTGAGATAACACTCTCAGAGGGCAGTATTGTAATACTGAAGAATCAGCAGATGTACTAGTAGTAAGTATTGGATACCACCGGATAGTAAGCTCCGCTTACGCTTCACCCTATACGTGTAACCTTTTCGGTTAATATATCTTTCTTACATCTAAGTCGTGTTCCGTATTTTCCTATGCACAGTCCCAGCCTGGGATCCACCTAATTATATAGTGTGTGTGAGTGTGTGGGTCTGTCTTTGAGTGTGTTTATGTGTGCATCTATGTGTAAACGTGAAAAAAGTGTGTTTTTGTATTTAAATTTAAAAATAAAAATGAAAATAAACAGGAAAAATAAAAATAAACATCTAAAACAAAAAGTACATAGTGATTTGTATTTTTCTTTTATGATCTCTTGTTATGGATCTGGATTAGAAAATCGATTTATTTGAAGGTGGAAACTGGACTGCCTCTGCTTACAAGCTTTCCTGTTAGTGCTAATTTTTTGCAGTCATATTTAATACACTTGTTATAAAATAAACCCGGTGCAAGAAAACTCTGTAAATTGTATTGAACGCAAACAAGGAGGGGCGCTGTTGCTGAGTTGTAAAATTCGCCCCAATATATTTTACTTCATGAAGATTTCGTATTTATTTTTACAAGGTAAATTATCTATTGAATATTATATTGTGTTTAACATATTGTAGTCATTTCAAAAGTTTTAAAAAGTGACTTGGATGTCATCAGCTACAATCGAAACGAAAACATTTAGCGCTCCAGCCACGTCTCCTACCGATGTAGCTATTGAGCGGTAGATAAGAGAGATTTAGTATTGAACTTGAAAAAATGAATCGAATTCGGGCATGCGTAGAAAGAATTAAAAATATATCGGCAAGTCGATATGAACAGTTTGCCTTTAGACTTTCCGCTGTATGTTGTACACGTTATTCGTCTATCTAAACAACGGTGTTACTCGTTAACAAGTGAAGCATGCATGGTCCCCTGTGAGTGCACAGTGGAAGAGGCATAAGTGAATAACAAAGTTCAGCATTTGCCCCCCTCCATTACATCTCAACAGTCCCCAGGGGACGTCAAATCCTTGTGAAAATGAACAAACAGTGCAGTTTTAGGCCTTGACATATATAATTTTCAGTTCTGCGCCATGCAAAAAAAAAATGACTAAGTCCATCATTTGCCATTTAGTCCCGAAAGTCCCCAAGGCCTTATATTTAAATTTGAGTTCGGCACCATGCCAAACTGCTAAATAGACATACACAGAAAATTTTGGACAAATATAGTTAAATAGTCCCAACAATTGAATGTTTTTATTAGCCCTAAACGAGCTCTTGGGTCACACCCAAGAGTTATCGCGAAGTATAGACAAACAAGATTATGTAGAAACCAGTTAGTTACAACTTTTCGGAAAGTTTTATAAAAATCCAAGCCATCCATTTTTTTAATAAGCACAAAAGTGTCAAGTTGAGCCATTTGAACCCGAAAGGCACCTCTGGGGGGTTACCGGAGTTTTCCCGGAAAATCCATTCTGTTACTTTTTTACTCATATCATATTTAATGTTTGTGCAAAATTTCAAAAAATTCCAAGCCGTAGTTATTGAGAAAAGTGAGGACAGACGAACGGTCGAATGAACAAGGATGATCTTACAGGTCCAACTCCTTTTTTCGGGGGACCAACAAACCGTTCTTAGTTTATGATTAATATCTCTATTAACTAATATTAATGTTAATTCTAGTATCATGTGACCAGTAAGTTAAGAGTTTATCGGTTAAATATTTGCACACAGAAAAACAGACACACATGCATCTACTGTTTTATTTATGTAAATAAATAAATGGATTAGTACGATCAGGGATATTTATGAGGAAGGTCAGACGATTATTACACTGAATGCAGGGGGATAGAATATTCATCAAATCTATCTCAATATTCAAATTTTCACAGATTTACTGTTTAAACAATGGGGCGTGTTTTGTACGTAGCTAGTACAGTGGAAAACCGGTGATATTGATACATAGTAAGTGCTGATGAGAAGGAGAAATTAGAAAACGGTGAATTAATTCCACTGGTTTAAAATAAAACATATGGTAAAAATTGTAAAGTTTTTGTTGCGGCAGCTGTACGGTAGAGAATTACCTATTCTTAAACTAACAGCTGCCCCTGTCGTATTATGAAAAGGCGTAAAACTTCAGCTTAGAAATACAGTCTATTTAAAACGAGTTCCCGTACACATGTTGGTAATTATATCTAAATAACCCGTCACATTAGATGAAAAAGCGATTTAATGAATTACAAGGGAAATGGATATGTCTAGCCGGCTTTATATCTTTTATTTTTACATTGTCCTCTTTTATTATGCTTGTGTAATTTGACTTTACGTCAACTACGTCTGTTTTTGTCTCTTTAGTTCTACGGTATTGAATGTATTGCAAAACAAAATATACGAAATAACCATCTGTCGAAAATAGGAAGCGAGGCTTAAAACCAGGCAAAACAGAAAAGAATTAGAACCATTATCGACTAATACAGAACTTTTAATATTACCTTATTTTGAGAGATCCTATTTTACGGTTCCTCTCATTCTAACTCTCCAATGCATATTTGGGTCCTACTGCTTCTATTTCGCATACCAGACTCTGATACATTACCATCTAGCATACTGAACCATTTTCCGACTTTCAAAGTGACTTTACTCTTTAATGCTAACCTGACTCCCTTTTCGAATACCTCTTTTCTGACACTCAGGAAAAATTTACACCTCCCTCATCCGATGTCCTCATTATATTATGTCTTCATCCCATTATCTCTTCTGTTCATCCATCCCTTCTTTCAGAGCACATGCACATCCTTCTGATTTTACATATACTATGCTGTTCTTCATGAAGTAGCCGTACTAAATAAGTGAGGCGAAATATCGAAACCTTATGATGATTAATGCTTGTGTTATTTTGTATTCACCATCCACATCTTGATTTATTTCTTGTTTCATTTAAATTGAACTATGCAGTTTGTCAGATTTCATCCACAACATATATACCACGTGTGATAATAATAATAATAATAAGACAAGAGAATATAAAATAAAAAATAAAAATGTAATTTTTTATAAAATCGAAAGTTGTTTCATAACAGATTAATACCGAATGAAAATAGACCAAACGGCATAAGGACTTTGTAATTAATTGAGAAAAGTCATGAAATAAATAAAGAAAAAATAGACGACTAATTTTTTAAAAGAAAAATTATTGTAGGTATTTTAAAATATATATTCTTTAATATGTATTTTTGAAGGTACACTTTATATTAAGCTATTTTTTTTTTTGATGGTTACGTAAATCATATTTTTTCCATGCGTAACTGCTTGTGGATTCATTCCTGGGGTTTAATTCGACTGTTTTCTTAATAATTACAAATACCAATGCGCGAACGCTGTTATTCCGACTTGCATTTGAATACGATGAATTGGCAACGTCATAACGTCGGTTGGATTTTAGACAAATGGATACGGTGTTCGCTTACGGGCTGAGGTTCATGCCCAGCACTGGTATTTTTTATTTATTTTGCATTTTTTTAATAACACAATAGGTAATAAGTAAAAACAATAAGTAAAAAAAAAAACATTAAAAAAATGTTTATTTTTCTTAAGAAAGAATTTCTATATTGTTATTTTTAAAATTGATTCAGTTTGTTTTACTTTAAAATATTTTTATGAAAAAATATGAAATTTAAGGACAGTAATGTAACCCAATCGTTACAAAAACGGTATACAGAAACCTTTCTGGATTAGGAAATGTATTTAAACTGGTATATAGCCATCAAAAAGTGCTCAATATCCTGTGAACAGATTCTTCTCTTTGTATTTATTCTTTCGATATATCTGGTAGGGAGATTGTCAGGTACTTCTTCTTGGGTAGGGGCGATTACATTTTCGTGTTTTTATTCGTTTTTAAGTAGGATTACCGTATCTTTATTTTTGAATTGTTGTGGGGGGGTATCGACGTAACCACGATAGATTTGACAAATAGTTATGAAAAAGTTTTCAATATATTTAGTATAGAAGGTGTGTCCAAACACATGATTGAAGAACACGTTTCCCTTTATTATATCTCGATCTTGTTCAACAATTTAAACTTCTATCTCTTGCTATTTGATCGAATGTTTCCCATTCACATTTTACGATATTATTTTATTATACAATTATTATACGTCTGTGCTCCAATTTTTGGTCCGCCCTCGCCAATCTTTCACGATAAACACCCGTCTAACTGAAACCACTGCCAAAGATTTTTCCGACTCTTTATCTGTGCCAGTCAAAACGTAGATTCCATGAACAAAGCTTCTTTCTTAGAAGTGCACGCCTGCGGAACTTTGTTCCGTTTGCCTGTTTCCCACCTGACTACGTTCTGGATGTCTTCAAGTCCAATATAAACAAATTCCTGATGAACCTCCCCCTTACATAAGACACTTTATATAATCTACAATACTAACATACTGTACACGCAATAACCCTTATCCCTGAGTGGCTTCCGGGCCTTTATAAGTGTTGACTACCTTGTAAAAAAAACAGAACTTCAAGTGGAACCGGGCAGCGCCGGGTATCCCGGCTAGTACATAAATGAATTAATTAATTAATAAACAATGTTGTTGTTCTCTGAATAAAGGACATAAAAAAGACAAATAAGCTAAATAAATACCTTGTAATGTAAACGTTTCTATTTACTTTTTGTGCTGGAGGCTATATTGTGAGAATACAAGTTTCCTGATGAACCTTTTAGTAAGATATCTTTATTTTGATGTCAACAACGTAGATGTTTTTAAATAGTCGGAAAAAACGTTTTTTGTTTTTTTTTTTGTTTTGTTTTTTTAATCGGCAGAAATAATAATGCGTTTGCAATAATGTCAGTACATGTACAGAATTATTAGTATATTTTCAGCTCTGGTGTATTCATTATTAAGCTAAGACGTCAACTTAACGATATATATATATATATATATATATATATATATATATATATATATATATATATATATATATGCATATGTGTGTATATACATACATATCTATATATCTATAATAGTAAACGTGTCTGTGTATCTGTCTGTCTGTGTGTCTGTCTGTGTGTCTGTGTGTGTACATTTCCATACGTAATAACTCTGTAAATTTTTAGTCTACAGACTCGAAATTTGATATACACGATACTGAGATTTGGGAAAATCGATGTGATCGGGTTTCGGCCAGAAATTTCGCGATTTAAGGGGTCAGAGTTCAACGATTTGGCCTTTTGGAATTCTACCAAACTCCTTCGACAATTTTGGGTCTAAACACTTGAAATTTTAGATATAGGTTCCTTGGACATGGCTCTAACTTTATAATTTGATTTGAGCCCAAAACAGTAAATTTTAAGGGGTCATAAAAAAATTGACCGCATTTTTTTTGTTTTTGCTCAACATGCACCTCCAAATACCCGGGCAACGCCGGGCACCCATGCTAGTATATATATATATATATATATATATATATATATATATATATATATATATATATTTACGTAAAAAATGTAGGAAAATCGATAATAAACCAAATGTAGATGAATTAAGTCACAATTTCAATACACGCATATGTGACCTAAAACGGGCACATTCACACAAACTTGACAAAATCTCATTCTTACCTAGAATTGATTTCTTTTTATAATCCGAAAGCAATAATATGCGATGAAAATATTAAATTTTATGTTACAAAATACGTTGTAAACTATAAATAAATAAAAGACAATCACACTTATATATAAACTTCATTATACGTACAGCACGACTAGACACGTACTTATGCATATATTTCTGTCCTATAGATAACTGTGTATTACGGATACACTCACTCCCTGTATACAACATATACCTTTGCAAATCAAAAGTATAATTACAAGTAAAACCTCTGGACCCGTGAATTTATTTAATCAAATGAAATATGTATACACGGTTGCTGATCAACATTTTCTTTTTAGGTCCACTACATCCTTCTCTTCACCTTTTTTTCCAGTAAATAAATAGTTACTATAGATTAATGACAAAAAGTGCTCGCCCATACATTGACAAAATACGATAAGATACAACCTCAAATGATACCTTGACATTAATTATTTTCCGAAGAATTCTCCCGCTAGAATATTTACTTCGTTGTTATAAATGCCCTGATTACTATATCGATTCATATTCTTTGGAAAACCTTAATTGTCCACTCTTTAAACTTGGTAAATTGTATGTTTATCGAAACATGATCAACTCTTTTCAAAATTACGAAAGTGCGTCTATAAATCATAGCCTGACGAATCCCGACGAATAACGAATTCATTTGTACTTTATTCTTAACGATATGGTTTCTGCTCTGCAAGATCTACCGCAGATGTGCTGACGGTTATATCCCACAGGATTAATGAATCTCTTGACAAAGGCTTCCTTTCTAGGGCAATTGCTCTTGACATATCAAATGCCTTCGACAAGGTATGGCATAAGGGTCTACTTCACAAGATTTCCAGCTACGGTATAACTGGAAATGTTTTCTCAATCATTAAATCATTTCTCTCTGATAGGCTCATAAGAGTAGTGGTAGATGGATAAAAATCGGAGGCCTGCAATATAAATGCTGGAGTCCCTCAGGGGTCAATCCTAGGCCCAACTCTCTTCCTGATCTACATCAATGACCTCCCTAAACACATACTTAAATCATTCGTTGACATCTATGCTGATGACACGACCATCTACGGCAACACATCAAAGGCTGTAAATGACTAAGTTCTCTCCGATTCTCTCTCCTCTGATCTCGAGCGCGTGATCAGTGGGGGAAGATGTGGCTGGTTACCTTTAATGTATCCAAAACCAAACTCCTATCCTTACATCATCAACGCTCTGATCCCCATCTGGCATCAATTGTGATGGATGGCTCTCGTCTGGGTGAGGCCCCGTGTTTTGACAAGCTTCTGGGTTTGACCTTTACTCCTGATCTGAAATGAAACACGTACATCAAATCTGTTGCCAAGGTCGATGGAAAGATGGTGGGATCCTTCTACCGCTCCAGAAGATATCTCACTACTGATGCAATTCTCTATCTATATAAAAGCCAAGTACGTCCAAGGATGGAATACTGTTGCCATATCTGGGCAGGAGCTGCTAAAAACAGCCTATCCTGCCTTGACAGAGTACAAAATAGACTTCGTGGCTTAGTGGGGGATGCGCTTTTCTCTACCCTGCAACCTCTCTCCCACAAAAGAGACGTTGCGAGCCTATCCTTGTTTTATCGTTATTTCCATGGCAGGTGCTCGTCTGAACTCCAATCTCTGGTCCCTCCTCGCCAATCTTTCACGATAAACACCCGTCTAACTGAAACCACTGTGAAAAATTTCCCCCACTCTTTATCTGTGCCTAAATCAAAACGTGGATTCCATGAACAAAGCTTCTTTCTTAGAAGTGCACGCCTGTGGAACTCTGTTCCGTCTGCCTGCTTCCCACCTGACTACAACTTGGATGTGTTCAAGTCCAACGTTAACAAGTTCCTAATGAACCGCCCCCTTAAGTAAACACTTCATCAAATCTCCACACTAACGTAATGTACTTGCAATAACCCTTATCCCTGAGTGGCTTCCGGGCCTTGATAAGTGGTGGTCTCCGTGTAAAAAAAAAGACTACTCTGAGTATTACAGCTATTACTATTATTTCTACTATTACTATGTCTACTATTACTAATGAAAGTAAAATGTTCACTTAATTCTAATAACTTACCAATATATTTTGATTTTTGTGTGTATTGAAAATAATATTAACGATATAAAATAAGCATTTAATTTTATTTCCTAAGGCGCGTATTAAAATTAGCGACAATTGACATATAAATGTACTTAATTCTACAAAATGGTTAAATAATATAATAGCAGTTAATTTTATTGGTTTTCTTTATAATTTAGAGACGTAATAGTATTTTAAATATAAATGTATTAGATATTCGCTGACTATCAAATGTGTTTTTCTGTCTATTAAATTTCTCAAAATAAACCTTTGTCATTGTCTCGATCTATACATAGGTTGGCGATAATAAAACACACACAGCTGGTTACAAAAATATTTTGTTTATTCAAAATTACCTTTTTGTCTTCTGAATGACAGTTTTTACATTAATGACGGCGTGAGGGGTTAATGTGTGTAAAGAAATGTTTTCGTTAGCACGTCTGTCGTGGTCGCTCTATTTCTATCTGTTGTCTGCCATATCTTTTATTGGCCCAGATGACGTCAACATTCTAATATGCATTGTCTTGAAAATGTGAGTCAAGCTGGCTGACCCGACCTCCGGGGATTCTACTCCCACATTTGCCATCCTTTGACGTCATTCCGGGGGCGTCCACATTCAGGATTCTGATCGACTTTCCTTTGACGTCACTCCCGGTGATCTGGCTTATCCAACAATACGAAAAGATGAAATTTAAGAATTCGACATCTTTAATATGCAGGAATTGTTTCTTAAAATATTTTTATTTGTTTGCATGCTACAGTTATTTACACCGTTCCTAAGATCTCAATCCGGTAACTTCTTTTTTATATTTTTATTTGGATAATTTACTAAATTGACTTTTGATGTTATTGTCTCTTTGTATATGGAGTCTATGTTAATGTTAACTGAGTCTACATCTATTTTTCTTATTATTTTTTATTATAATTAGTAGTAGAACATTAGTAGTGGTAGTAGCAGTAAAAATCGTAGTTATTTGTGTTTAATTTTTAATTCTCCTGTCTTGAATACACGACATGAAGGATAGATGGATTCCCAAAGACGAGCGATTACAGGAAAAGAATTAAAATTGAAAATTTTCGGACGTCTAGGGACATCTAAAGTGAAGGGGTGGGATTTTGGTGCCAGTTGAGTAAAGATGCTTTATTAACACTTAGAGGGTAAAAGTTCGGAATGTCATCGGAGTATATACAGTGGAATTGCAAGTTAGACGAGCAGAGGTATGTAAAAGTGTGGTGATATGACAGTATCATGATCGTGGATGACAGTGCGAAACCTATTAAGTAAGAATTTTTGTTCCTTCTGTGGTCAATGAAAAAAGGATAGGTATTTGTGTACACCACCTTACGTGTGACAACAATCCTTGATGCATGGGTAAACTGTGGTTTCATGGTGAGAAATGATACTGACAGGTCTGAAGCGTTTCTCATTCAGTAGATGGAAACTAGGTTATTTGCGGCGAACTTTGAAGCATTTTCTATGTGCGTATTCAATTACATCTTATCTGAGAACGTGAGCTCGAAGCGTTTAAACGTTGGACTTTTAGGAGCAGGTCCTATCGACCATGACAATCAAGTGTTGGAAAGTTTTCTTATATTCCTTAAGGGAACTTAATTTCTATAGTCTATGAGAATATTATTCGACTTTCTTATTTCGAATTCCGATAAGAAATCAGCTCTATTCATGCAGGTAAATCTTTGAATGAAAAGCACAATCTCTTCCAAATTATCTCATTCAACATAAATGATTATGCCAAGGGCGGGTCTGCTCGACAGCAGGTGGTTATTATGAACTCGACCAAGCTGTAAAGAGATGGACATTTAATTTGAATATATCTATGAATATACAAAGTCGTATATTATATAGTCAAAATTATGATTATTCGCATAGTCACGTTGACATACGGGTGTTTGTTAAATGGCCAATGTGACGCGACGTTGAATCTGCCTAATGCTAGATGGGTGAATATGTGTGTATGCATATGTGTGGAAGTTCGAAAGCACCTTACAAATATAGTTCTTAACATACCTTAAAAATACCGCCATGTGTTGATAGAACTGAACAACTGCACCTTGGTGGAATTTCTGTTTTCAACCATGTGGTGAAGCTCTCTGAAGAAATTATTTAAGATGTCGTTGCCTTCACACACAATATCCGGCCGGCCGGCTGGGCCAACAAACAATAATGATGAAATTTATTATGAAATAAGTTCTATGTTCCATTGAAAAGGTATCAGATTAACAGATAACATTACTAATATATTTTCATTTAAAAATCTTTTTGATTTATCTTTATTTTGTTTAATAGAAAAGAAAAAAAAATGATTGTATATTTTTCAATTGTAATTTACTATAATAGTTTAAGTACTAGCTACTTGGGCAGAAACCTTGGTTTGAATTCACGGTCGAATCATGCAAAAGACTCCAAAATACTATTGTTAAAATTTATCATTGACATTTATTATTATTGTCAATTTGTGACTTGTGATTCAATTGCTATTTTTTCCTAGAAATAAACACATTCTCCAATTTTGAATTCAACGTCTTCCCACATTCCTTTTGCAAAAAAAAAAAAGAAAACTGTTGACGCTGTTCTATTTTAAAGTATAGTTTTCAAATAAACATCCTAATAAATCCGCCGCCTAGCATCGAATGTAAGCAAAGCGGGTAGACAATCTCCATTCAAATCAGGTCGGGAAATGCCTCGAGGAAATTTAGCCGAGTTGCTCAAGAATTACAGACGTAACCCTGATAACTTAGTTCTGGTAATCATTAAAAATACTTAAATATATCTATTTTTCTTTCAGTTATATATTTCTTTATTTACCCAATTGTTTTCCCCACTTGCCCCTGGTTACCCTTTCGCCAAATACTATTGTTAAAATTTATTATTGGAACTTATTGTTGTTAATTTGTGGCTTGTGATTCACTTGCTAAATTTTCCTAAAAATCAACGCGTTCTCCAACTTTGAATTCAACGTCTTCCCATACTCCTTTTGCAAAAAATAAACCGCCGACGCCATTCCATTTTAAAGTATACTTTTCAAATAGTCATACTAATAAACACGCCGACTAGCGTATACTATTAGCAAAATGGGTAGATAATTTTCAATTCAAATCAAGTTGGGAATGACTCGAGGAAAATATGCCGAGTTGTTCAAGAATTACACACGTTAAATTTGCCAACTGAATTTCTTTCTTTACTAAAGTCAGTGAGAATTGAATCTATCGCAATACGTTCCCATAAACAGGTCGATTGAACTTATATTAAGTATAATTTTTAATATTATTATCAGTTGTCTGCAGCTCTCGTAACTCTCGCTTCTTCTAATTTGTCTCAGTTCTCGTTTAGAACGAGTGATTTTTCTGACAAATAATGCAGAAAAAGCTGTATCCTAAGCCGGCAATATTTTTGCGCGAGCAGTCGCCTGAGATGTCGGAAATTTTCTGTTTCTATTTCTAGCCTTGTAACCATATCATTAATAAGGGTGCTGGAGGTAAACTTTTTAGGGCTGACGTTATCCGCTTAATACTCAAGGACCCGAAAATTGGACTAACCACTAAAGAGGCTGTCCTATCAGCAGGTGCAAAGTACTGGGGCTGCTGTATTGCCATTTGGTGAATTAATTCTGGACCATGCAGTAGCTTCTGGTGGGGCTCCTCGATTCCATATTAGTGGATAATTGTTACGGCTTTACCTTATCAGTGTCTACAAAAATATTTCTTCACTTTTTTTCTAACTTACTTTCCGTCTCCGTCCTGCTCTAACCATGTCTGTCGACCTATTCCACAACTCCATCATGACAAGTATCCAGAAAGAATACCCGATTAAACCCAGAACTGCAACTTCCACAGTAGATCCCAACTACCATGTCTCCTTCTCAAACATCAGAGTGCTACGTTTCAATTTTCCAGATAGTGAAATCCAATTACAGAAGACCAAACCATACCTAGTCTTTCTAAGTAATACTGGTATTAGACCGACTATTTTCCTAGATTAGTTCTTGATTAAAATAATTAAATTGAACATCCACATCTGACACCCAAGATCGACATGGAATATGACCTGCATTAGAGATGGCTTTCTATGTGGTAGTGACATCTCTAGAAAATGGCTCTATATGTGCTTTAGGAATTACTTGTTCACACCACTGCGTTTATATTTACCCTCAATCGCTCCCATAACAACGAAGTTACTAGCTTTCAGAGCATATCTGAGAAAATTGACCACACCCTGTCTGCTCATCCTTCGGCTAAAATTCATGTCCCTGGCGACTTCAATGTTCACAATGTAGAATGGTGCGTTAACATAAACAAGACATATGACGAGGAGAAGTTCTGTCATGATTTCTCCATTGCTTATGACCTTACTCAGATTGTTCTCGAACCCAGACGTGTGCTCGACACTGATGACCAGTATGCAATTCTCCTAGACAGTTTTCTCACAATTTGCTTTGAGTTATGTTCATTTTCCGTTCTGTCATCACTGGGATCTTCCAACCACATGGTCTTTTCCGTTCAGTTAAAAACAAAATGCAATAAGACCCCCGACATACCTCGCAATCGTAGAGTATATTGGATACTATATGGCTAACTGGGATAGCTTTCATAAATTTATATCAGATCTACCTCTACGTTCTATGTTTAAAAAGAACATGTCCTCTCTAGTATTACACCTGACGGAATGGTTAATTGTAGGTATAGACTGCTTCATAACCTCTAAGAATTTCAGCAAAAACCTAACGGCCAGCCGTGGTTCTCTCCAAAATGTTGTCCTGTCATTACGCACAAAAATCACCATTTCCATTGATCCCAACGTAATAGATATACTGAAACCAAAACCGCCTTTAGGACTGCCAGCAACCACTGTAAAAGAATAATAAAGAACGTTAGGGAGTTGTATGCTCAGTCTGTTGAGTTCAAAGTAGTTGAGCAGCGTCTTGGTTTCCCCAATTTGGGTAAATGCCAAACAAAGTCCTGAGTAGAAATGTGTACTCTATCCTAACCAACATCAATGGACCTGACGAAATCTCGCCATCATCGGACAAAGCTAAACTCTTTGCCAAAAGCTTTGTAGCTAATTTTACTCAATGTGATCAGGGACAAATTTCCGGCTATGTCTGAACACACGCTATGCGACATACGCATATCTGTATGTGATGTTGCCAAGCTAATCAAAACCTTGATTCCAGTAAAGCAACTGGCCCTGAGGGCAATCCTATTATAGTGCTTAAAAAGCTTCAACCAGAACTAACTCCCATACTTACAAAGCTGTTTAAAGGGAAATTGCTTCCTAACAACTTTGAAAATTTAGGTTATCGCTCATCATCTTCTCAGTACATATCAATCAGTCTCCTCTTCGTCATGAGCACGCTGGAATCTGTGTTAAATAGAGAAGTAGTCAACAACCTCAGCAAAAATAACGCTATTTTCTCCCCACTCTCTCTCTCTCTCTCTCTCTCTATATATATATATATATATATATATATATATATATATATATATATATAACTACTTAATTTAATCACATAAATTAATATACGAAAGTATAAATTTATGCGTAAACTTTTAGTATTTACTTCAACAGTGCTAAACATATAGGTAGAGCTATGTAGTAAGTTGTAAAATATATAGGCGATTAAGCTGCACAGAATATTCCGCGTTTCATCTATGCTAGGATTCATCAGGCTTATGAAACGCGGAATATTCTGTGTAGCTTAATCGCCATATATATTTTATAACTTTGGCAGTATTTTTGCGAACAGTTGGCTGAGATGGCGGAAATGTTCTGTTTCTATGTCTATCCTTGTAGCCATGTCACTAGTAAGGGTGCTGGAGGTAAACGTTTTGTCTGGGCTGACGTTATCCGCCTGATAGTCAGGGACCCGAACCTTCGATTAACCACTAAGGAGGCTGTCCTATCAGCAGGTGCAAAGTACTGGGGCTGCTGTATTGCCATTTGGTGAATGGATTCTGGACCATGCAGTAGCTTCTGGTGGGGCCTCTCGATGCCATACTAGTGAGTAATTGTTACGGCTTTACCTTATCATTAGCTACAAATAAAAAAAAAAAATTCTTCGTTTCTTTTTCTCTCTTAATTTCCCCTCTCTGTCCTGCTCTAAGTAAATCTGTCGACCTAGTCCACAAATTCCAAAATTTCATCATGACAAGTTTCAAGAAAAAATACACGATTAAACCCGGTTCTCCAACTTCCAACGTAGACCCCTACTACCATGTCTCCTTCTCCAACACCAGGGGTCTTCGTTCTAACCTTCCAGAGGTTGAAACCCAATTACAGGAGACTAAACCAGACCTTTTATTTTTAAGTGAAACTGGCATTGGACAGCCTATTTCCCTAGATGAGTTTGCAATTTCAGGATACTGTAACTTAACTTCTAAATCTGATCCCCAAGATCGCCATGGGCATGGAATATGTGCCTATATTAAAGATAGCTTTCCATGTGGGAGGGACATCTCCAGGGAAGATCCTAACTTACCCTATATGTGCTTCCGGGTTGCTTTAGCTCACACTACTGCATTTATATTTACTCTCTATCGCCCCCACAACAGCGGAGTTACTATCTTTCAAAGCATATCTGAGAAAATTGACCAAGTCCTTTCTACTTATCCTTCAGCTAACATTCACGTATGTGGAGACTTCAATGTTCACAACGTCGAATGGTTGACCCACTCAAACAAGACCGATGATGAGGGGAGGTTCTGTCATGATTTCTCCATTGCCTATGACCTCACTCAGATTGTTCAGGAACCTACCCGTGTGCCCGATAATGACGGCCAGTATGCGAGCCTACTAGACCTTTTTCTCACAACTTGCCCTGAACTATGTTCAGTTTCTGTTCTGTCGCCTCTTGGATCTTCCGACCACTCTGTTGTATCAATTAAGATAAAAATGAAATGTAATAAGTCCCCAGACGTACCTCTTCATCGTACAGTATATCGATACACTAAGGCTGACTGGGATAGCTTCCGTACATTTATATCTGATCTACCTCTGCATTCCATGTTTAAAAAGGATGTTTCCTCTATAGTATTAGACCTAACTGAATGGTTAATTGTAGGTATTGACCATTTCATTCCCTCTAAAAAGTTTCAGCAAAAACCTAACAGCCAGCCATGGTTCTCTCCAGAATGTGCTGCTGCCATTGCGCACAGAAATCACTTTTTCCACTGCTTCAAACGTAATAGATGTATGGAAACTAAAGCCGTTTTCAGGACTGCCAGCAACCATTGTAAGAAAGTAATAAGGAACGCAAGAGTGTTGTATGCTCAATCTGTTAAGTCCAAAGTAGCTGAGCAGCAGCTTGGTTCCCACCAGTTTTGGCAAATAGCAAATAGAATCCTGAACAGAAGCGTGTGCTCCATCCCAACTATTATCAATGGACCTGAGGTAATCTCGTCAGCATCAGACAAAGCCAAACTCTTTGTCAAGAACTTTGCAGCTAATTCTACCCTTTGCGACCAAGACCGCCAACCCCCAATATTTCCTCCTGTATCAGAAAACACGCTATGTGATATACGTATATCTGTACGTGATGTTGCCAAGCTAATCAAAAACCTTGGTTCGAGTAAAGCAACTGGTCCTGATGGTATTCCAATTATAGTACTCAAAAAACTTCAACCTGAATTAGCGCCCATACTTACAAAACTGTTTAAACGTTGTCTTAAGGAGAATAGTTTCCCATCTCCCTGGAAAATCTCATCAGTATGCCCTGTATTTAAGAATTCAGGTGATCGCTCATCCCCCTCTCAGTACAGGCCAATAAGTCTCCTGTGCGTCATGAGTACGTTGCTAGAATCTGTGTTAAATACAGAAGTAATCAAACATCTCAACAAAAATAACCTTCTTAGTGACACTCAATATGGTTTCCGTTCTGCTAGATCTATAGCAGATGTCCTTACAGTTATATCGCATAGGATTAGCAAATCTCTCGACGGTGGCAATCTTTCTAGGGCAATTGCTCTTGACATATCTAAAGCCTTTGATAGGGTATGGCATAAAGGTTTACTTCATAAGATCGCTAGCTATGGTATAGCTAGAAAAGTCTTCTCAATTATTAAATCATTTCTTTCTGATAGGTTCATAAGAGTAGTAGTTGAGGGGCAAAAATCAGAAGCTCACAGTATTAATGCCGGTGTCCCTCAGGGATCCATCCTGGGCCCAACTCTTTTCCTGATCTACATTAATGATCTTCCAAATCATATCCTTACATCGTTTGTAGACATTTATGCTGACGACACTACCATTTATGGTTCCACATCTAAGACAGTAAACGACCAAGTTCTCTCCAATTCTCTCTCCTCTGATCTTGAGCACGTAGTACAATGGGGAAAGGAGTGGCTGGTTACTTTTAATGCATCTAAAACCAAGCTTCTCTCTTTACATCATCAACATTCTAATTCACATTTGTCATCAATTGAAATGAATGGCTCTCGTCTTCAGGAGGCCTCAAGTTTTGACAAGCTTCTGGGCTTGACCATTACTCCTGATCTTAAATGGAACACGTATATCAAATCTGTTGCCAAGGCCGCTGGAAAAATGGTGGGATCCTTCTACCACTCCAGAAGATATCTCCCTACTGATGCTATTCTCTACCTATATAAGAGCCAGGTACGTCCAAGGATGGAATACTGTTGCCACATCTGGGCAGGAGCTGCTAGAAAGGACTTGTCCTGCCTTGATAGAGTTCAAAATAGACTTCGTAGCCTCGTAGGAGATGTCCTTTTCTCCTCCTTGCAACCTCTATCTCACAGAAGAGATGTTGCGAGTTTGTCTCTGATGTATCGTTATTTTCATGGAAAGTGTTCAACTGAGCTTCAATCTATGGTCCCCCCTCGCCTAACTTTCACAAGAAACACTCGTCTAGCTGTAAACACTATCAATAATTTCCCCCACTCTTTATCTGTGCCTAAACCTAAACGTAGATTCCATGAACAAAGCTTCTTTCTTAGAACTGCACGCCTGTGGAATTGTCTTCCGTTTTCCTGCTTTCCGGCTGACTACAATATGGTTGTGTTCAAGTCTAAAGTAAATAAGTTCTTGATGAGCCGTTCCATATAAGTTATTAAATTTACCAAATTTTCATTACTAATGATTACTATATTGACCAATTTCTACTGTACACTCTTTAACCCTTATCCTTGAGTGGCCTCTGGGCCTTGATAATGTGGTGATGCCTATGTAATATATATATATATATATATATATATATATATATATATATATATATATATATATGTGTGTGTGTATATATATGCGTGTAAGTTTATGGGAAAATATGCTTATTCAATTATATTTCGCCTTTATTTCTACCAATATTTTAATTTTTGATGCTCGATGTAACTACAGCGCATAATAAATGAAAAAAGTCTCTTTTCCAAATTTCAAGATGTTGTCCATCTTACCTTACATTTCTTTCACCGTGTTTAAATATTCAATTCTTAGCAGCACCTGTTCCGTAGCGCAGAAAATTTTATATAATTATTATGTAATTTTTTAAATCTTTTCCGCCTTGATTCATCAACTTCAAAAGAAAATAAAAAGTGTATGAGCATGATTGCATAAATCTTAAAAAATAAGAAGAGGGATTGTTTTTGTGACATTTGCGCTGTCTTTGATCTTCAATTTATATTTTAATACAATTTGGATTACAAAATTGTATTAAAATCAAATATGGCGTAAATGTCACAAAGTACAATTGCAATTGCTCTTCCAATTTTTTTCGGATTTTTGTAATCATGTCCATATCCCTTTTATTTTATTTTAAAGCAGATAGGTTCCTATTATTCTGATGAATCATGGCGGAAAAGATTAAAGAATTTACTTAATTGTTCTGCGTACGAAACAACTGCTGTCAATAATTGAATTTATTAACATGTTGAATCAGGGAATATGGAATATTTGTCATTTATTTGTATATATATATATATATATATATATATATATATATATATATATATATATATATATATATATATATGTCCTGGATATGGTCTTAAACTATATCCGATGGTGAGACCCCAGATTGCGGGCTTTGGGGAGTGTGGAGCCACCCTTTAATTGTCATTGCTCCCAGGTCTACTCTGACCCGGACTGGTAGTACCTGTTAGGGTCCCAACTATGGGTTAAATAGAAACTGATTTGAAAAAAACAAATATACTCTATTAAAAAATTCTTCTTCAAAATCACTGGATTCGGCATTAAATAACCTGAAAAGGATTGATATGCCGTAAAACAAAACCAACCAACCAACAAATCAACTTATATATATATATATATATATATATATATATATATATATATATATATATATATATATACACATATATATATGTATGTATGCTGAATAGCAACAAGACTTAGATTCATAGCAACTGACTGAATCAAGATTATAATTTGATGTTCTAGAATATATTTTAGCAGATATAGTTTTAACGTATTTGATTTTAAAAAAAAAACGATTTTGTACCTCATATCAGATAGTATAGACCCGCCCTTGGCAAGGAGAGTGGCGAAATCTCTCTCCTTCGATCTCATCTTTTACATACACACACACTCTCTCTCTCTCTCTCTCTCTCTCTCTCTCTCTCTTCCTCTCTTTCTCTCCCCCCTCTCTCTTTCTCTTTCTCTCTCTCTCTTTCCCTCTCAAACGGTTTTATGTGCTAAAAATCGGATGTGGATAAAATGAGCATTATCAGAAGTTATCTTCCTATAACCTTGTTATGGTTTTTCTTTTTGCCTCCAGGTGCTTCGGAATTGAGTCGCTGTGTAAACACGCGGTTTGATAAGGAATATTGCAGAAATTAGGATATTTTCCATTCTAAACATAATACTGATCATAAATTTGAAGACATTGCAAGGCATTTGTACCCTTAATAAAAGTTTTAGAAACTGAACATCATATGCAATTATGTAAACTTGCTGTACAGTGTGATTCCTAGAAATTACCGCAAGGGAATCGTTAATAAAATTGGCAATATATGAAAGGAGTAGTGCCTATTATTATTATTATTATTATTATTATTGTTATTATTGTTGTTGTTGTTGTTGTTGTTGTTGTTGTTATTATTATTATTATTATTATTATTATTAATGTTATTATTATTATTATTATTATTATTATTATTATTCATTAAAAGGTTTGCAAGCGAAGTAATATAGGTAATTTAATTTGTTCGGTAACTACAAATGTTTTTCTACAAGACTATCTTATAACTTTCAAGCATATCTTCTTGCGAACTGCACACAGTGCTTAAACTAAACTACAATATGTGTGTGTATGTGTGTGGATGTGTGCATAGGTGTAGACACATATACTAACCTTATAAATATGAAGATATTGGATCCAAAGCTAACGGAATGTTCCGTAGTAAAAGAACAAAACAAAAAAAAACTCGTATAACTCAAGAAGATAGAATCCATTCATAGCATTGATATATTTATTCACATAAAAGAATGCTTTGCTTTGTACTTTTGAGTATACATTAAATAGCTGTACAGCAGTCTATGGTGCGTTCTACAATAAAGTCTATTCCTGAAATTTTGTACTAATCTGTCTATATATGACCCAAGTGGGACGTGTGCATTTTACGCACGTGCAATGACTAAAAAATGCATTAAGGCAAATATCTCAATATCTCCTACGGAATCATATAGTGACTTGTAGATGCACATTTTGCTTTTCCCAGAGTAAGGTTAAACGAACATAAGCTACAAACTGAAATCTAAACCTATTTTATCAAACATCGATGTGCATAATCACTATGCCATGAGCACAAGCAACGAAAAGAGGAAAAATGCAATTGTTTATATTTGTATTATCAATCCTCTAGACTATGAATTGTACATTATCGCTAACGGGTGTGTCGATTATCTTTACGAAAAAGATTGTACATTTATTAATATATGTATATATATATATATATATATATATATATATATATATATATATATATATATATATACAGGGTGTCCACAAAGTCTGGCTACATTATGTAGCCAGACTTTGTGGACACCCTGTAGATTATGTAGTCAGACTTGACTTTGTGGGCACCCTTTAGATTATGCAGCCAGACTTTGTGGACACCCTGTAGATTATGTAGTCAGACTTTGTGGGCACCCTTTAGTTTTATGCAGCCAGACTTTGTGGGCACCATATAGATTATGCAGCCAGACTTTGTGGACAAAGTGTATATATATATATATATATATATATATATATATATATATATATATATATTCGACAGCGAGTAAAAAGTCTGTCAGAAGAAACCGTTTCACACATTTGGGGTAAAGCGAAAAGCAAATAGCAAGTCGGACAAGCCTCGCCCTTTTAAATGAATTTTAAAAAATCCTTCAATCTAGTTTCCTAATGAGACGGTTTTTACTTTATTCTTTCCGTTTCTGTTTTATATACGAGTTTTAGGGATTTCTTTTATTCCATATTTTTTTTATCTTTTAAAATTACATGGTAGTTTATATAAATATTAGTATTATTACTAACACTTGCGAAGCATAATTTCTTTCGTCAATTTACGGGAAAGAACGGACTAGTATATATACAATACATGATTTTATAATATAAGGGTATATTGCATATCATAATAGTTGGGATTTTGTTTGTGTGTGACGTTTTAATTATTTTATGGCTTTTCTTGCACTATCAAGTTGGTATAGTACACTTTCAAATGAACTGTTTAAAGTTTAAATTCATAACTGCAATTGCTAAAGGCTCGTCTGTCTGTGTGGATGGGAAACCGTTCGGACTCGTTCGAGACGCTGCCTCTAAGTTTGTTCATTATATTCGATTTCCTTTCATGCTTTCTTCTGTCTTCTTTTTTTACTCATTTACAATTTCTATCTTCTTTTTCCTAATGCGGCTTTGCCGTGAGGCATAGACAATAAAATAGAAAAGCTCAATAGTGAGAATAACACTTTTTTTTTTAATCCTCACCCATCTCTCTTTCTCTGTCCATACACCGCGACTGCTTTCTCCTCTCACCCATTCCTTCCTCGATCTTACCCTTTCCTGATTTAACTTACAACTAGAAATGAATTACATTACAGCATTATAACAATTCGTTATAAAAGTCAAACCTTTAAATAATTAACTTCTTAATCCCAAATGATTAATAATAGAATAAGCACATACCTATACTTTGTCCAAGGCAATCCTACTAAAAAAAGAATATATAAGCTTTGCGGGTGTGTAGTTTGTAGTTTTAAACTTTTATCTGGATACGCAAACACACACAGAATTAGAATGTCTACGAGACACCATTCTTAAATGTCTAAGTTACAGGGTTTTGTCAGAACTACCTGTCATAAGAATAGCTCAACCTACAGGTAAACCTGAAGTAAATATTTAAAATAGTATTGGAAGCCTAAATAAAATCTCTTGCTAAAACTAACACACACTGGTTTATTCAAGACACTACACACATTCTATAAGTTATGCTGAATCAGGAAGCTGGATACTCAACTAAGCTAGATCAATTCTTGTCCTAAAATTCGGTAAAACAAAAGATAAATAAAAATATGCTATAAAATAATTGACTGGTTAATTAGGGATATATATATATATATATGTGTGTGTGTGTGTGTGTGTGTGTGTGTGTGTGTGTGTGTGTGTGTATGTATATATATATATATATACACTCATGAGCAAAAAAAATGAGCCAAGAGTGAAAGAAGGAAGAAATCGATTTTTCAATATTTTTCATGAATTTTTGTTAATACTCACTGAAAATTTCTATTTTTCGATCATTATTATAATAGCATATAATAATAAGTGGAAAAATTTATCCTAAAGATGGTAATACCGCATCTTGGCGAGGATATAAATAAACCGAATTGCAGGATTAAGGCAGTCCAAAATGACTTACGAGCAGATTTTTTTTTTTATATTTTAAGAAAAGAAAATGTGAAACATCTCTTCCCACAGTGAAGCGAATTGGTCAAAGTTTCAAAGACGAACACTTGGTAAAAGGGAAATCTGGATAGGGTCGTCCGAGAGCATCCACTTTGAAGGACGACCACAGGCTTCAATTAACTGTTTTGAAGGATCGAAAGAAAACTAATATTTACCATAGCAAAGAATTCAAAACAGGGGCTGGAAATTCTCTTTCTAGATATGCAATATATAGACAATGAAAAAAAATTGGGATTTTCTTTTTAAAAGTGTGCAAAGAAACCACTGTTATCTAAGAAGAACATCAATGATAGAAAGAGATTTTGCTCGTGTTATGGCAAGAAAGATACAAACTGGTTCAGGAATGTTTTCCAGTTAGAGGAATCAAGATTTTGTCTTGTTATTGATGCTCCCGATGCTCCCGAATGGTGCAATCGAAGGACTTGCAGAAAGATTTTCGCCAATTTTCATAAAATCGACAGTTAAACACAGGAATGGAGGGATAATGGTATGGGGAACTTTTACTGCAGAAGGAGTTTGGGAACTTATTAGATGTGAAAAGTCAATCAATGTAAAGGAATACATTCGAATATTAGAAGCACGACTGTTACTAAGTATCCAGAAGCTGGGAATATTCCAAAAAAATTATTTTTCAACATGATAATGCCCCTGCACACACTGATAAAGTCACAAAAATGGTTTCCTTATAATTCAATTCATGTGATATTTTGGTCAAGTCAAAGCACCGATTTAAATCCAATCGAGAATATTTGGTCCATAATATCTCGTGTATTGGTTGGAAGCACTTTTGAGAACAATGACAAACTGTAGGAAGCTGTGCAAAGCGAATAGAATATCATCTCCTCTTCAGTGTTCCACTTTGGTTGAGAGCATGTCTAAAAGGATTGATTTTTAAAGAAATCAAAAGGGAATGCGATTTCATCCTAAGCATTTATTAAAGTAAATGTCTTGTTCTGTGTTATTAGTCTCGTTTAAGTTTCCTTGTTCTATTGTTCTTTGTTCAATATAGCTTTTAGTGCAATAAAACGCATAAAATTTGTTTGGCCCATTTTTCTGCTCACGAGTGTATATATATATATATATATATATATATATATATATATATATATATATATATATATATATATATATATATATACAGTAGCGTCCAAAACTAAGGGACAACATTTTAAAACCTAATATAATCATCCATAATAACATACTAAAATTTGAAACAGAATTATAACATTTATTTATTTTCAAAATAGGAACGTCCAAAAGTAAGGGACAACATTGAGAAAAACAAAAAACAATATAAATACATGTACAATCAATATTAAGTAAATGAGCCCTTGCTTTCAATGACAGTTGCACATCTTCGACTACAGTAACGAATCGGTTCTTGACAATGCTTGATACTAATTTTAGACTATTCTTCTTGAAGCTTCACCCAAAAATCCACCGTGTTAGTTGGATTTCTTTCCAGAACTTTCACTCACAAGGTTTTGCAAAGATTTTCTATTGGATTTAAGTTAGGACTTCGCGGTGGTCAATCCATAATTTTGAAATCTTGCTCGCCACGGTAACTCATTACCACCGTTGCCTTGTGATATGGGACATTATCTTGCATAACGGTAGTTCTATTGAAATCTGAATTATGTATGATTGGCACATGATCTTGAACAATGTTTTTATAGATCTGCGCGTTTCCACGAGTTTTTAACCGGACAATAGGCGTTGTACATTGGCTAGAAACATTCCAAATACCATGACGCTTCCGCCCCCAAACTTCACAGTTTTCTTAGTACACTTTGCACTTAATCTTTCACCAATTACATTGTTTTTTTCCATCATTTCCAAATAAATTAAACTTGCTTTCATCATTAAAAAATACTTTTGCCCAATTTTCATATGTCCAAATTACATACGTGTTTGCAAACTCTAATCTCTTCTTCTTATTCTTAAAACTAACAAGTGGTTTCTTCTCTGGGGTTCGATTAAAAAGCCCTATTTCTTGCAGTCGTCTAGAAACAGTTTGTCTTGAAACATTAACACTTGAGGTACTATTCATAACCTTTTAATTTATTTGCATGGCTGTAAACGGCCCTTTAATGATATACGCTGCATTATTCGATCTACTCTTACCGAAGTTTTGTTGGGTCTGCCGGTTTTAAAAGCATTAACTATTTTTCCAGTATCATTGTAGGATTTAACAACCCTGCCTACAACACTCTTGGAAGGTTTCACTATCTGAAATCTCTCTAATGGTGTGATTTTCCTTGTGTAGCTTCATAATAGCTTGTCTCACAGAGTAATCAAGTTTTTGACGTTTCGGCTGATGCAACGTTTGCAAATGACTAAGTAGGGCTGACTCGTTAAAGTAAATAAAAAAATTGAGTATAGCATACTGTTTACATTGTTTTTCTCAATGTTGTCCCTTACTTTTGGGCGTCCCTCTTTTGAAAATAAATAAATAATTGTTATAATTTTTTTTCTATTCTTTGCAAATGATTCAAATTTTAGTATGTTATTATGGATAATAACGACTTCCAGTTGTCAAAATTTCAGCTTTTCACGGTTGTTATTTCTAATAAATATTAGGTTTTAAACTGTTGTCCCTTAGTTTTGGACGCTAGTATACTAGTATATATATATATACTTTAGGCTATATATATATATATATACTAGTATACTAGTATATATATATATATATATATATATATATATATATATATATAGCCTTAACTTCTTTTACTAATCCAACATATGAGAGGTAAAGAAGAGTTTTAATATAATATTTGGATAACTATGTCTTACAAATATAAATCAAGTGTTAGCTCCGGGAAAACCGCCGTTGATTTCTGACAAGTAAAACAAAATGATTGAATGATAAAAATAATTATAGAGAAACAGGATTAGCAATTACCTAAACATGGATTTAAGAAAATTTCCGGCCTAGAAAATAATGACCGGCGAAAGTTCAGTAATTCCACCGGGAAATATTTAACCATGCCACCTAATCTCATGACAATATGCATTTGACAGATAATCATTGCACTGCCCGCCACAACAAGGTATGTAAATACTTCCACTAGAAAAGCTATGGACAGATGCAGCCTGGTGTCTGAAAGCATGAACCTTCACCAATAACATCTAATAAAAGTCAACAGTGTTCTAATATAAAGATATACAGGCTAGCATATACACAAAAGACATCACATCATACCAGATATTATTATTTGAACACATACCTAGAATGATTGCTCTTAGCAATGATATAACCGTTCCAATTGATTATAACCGTAAAAGAACCAAACACGCAAAGATAACCAAATCTCAGGCACTTTATAATAGATTAAAAACAACATGGTCCCTAAAAGAATAAACATCATTTAATCGGCTGTGGTGAAACAACTGGTCTGATGAAAAGAAAAATAACAAAATATTTAGATAAAATCACTGTAAGACCAAACTATAGGAAAGTAGAGATATTAGCTTTAAATGTCATCGAATAGTAAAAACAAAATTCTTTTTCATATAATGGACTTTATATAATGGACTAGCAGGGAAATCTCGGTACTGAATGAGGATCACCAAATGTTCAATCCGTCCATACTTTTATTGTCCTTTAAATCGATTAACTTGCTCATTTTTCAATCAAATCAATTGATTGTTTGCTCTATTCGAACCCATAGTGAGAGGAAGGTTCACATGCCTCTGCGTAGTGAGTTTGTCCACTATACGTTGCACTGTAGATGTTGTGTAGTGGTACATATTGGAAGACATATTAACAGGAACATATATAACGGTGACTCATATAATACACGAATGACGATGACAATTCTGATGGGAAAACATTTATGTATATTACATCATGACGACGACTGTGACAATTCTTTGAGGCTTCATATTAATACAGACTGCATGATATATGTAACAGTTCTTATACACTTATAGAGAGGAAGAGATATTTTACTATGATGAGGGTGGGGAGGACACATATTACTTGGAAGAGCTTACACAAAGTTCGTTATAAGATTATGATAAAACACATTTACCTTTTGTTGTAAGGAATGACGACACGAGACAACACTTGCAAGATATAGATGATTTCTTTATTCTCCAATCGGCCGAGCGGTGACGTCAGGAATTCAAACTTGGATCCACATGGTCTACTCTTCTACCTTTCGCTTCTAAAGGGCTCTCCTCTCCAACTGACTATGTCTCATCAACTCTTGACTCTCAACTCTTGGCTGATCAACTGCCTCTAAATCTGAACCCCCCAGATTCCTGTATTGAGAAATCTCCTTTCTTATGACGTGTTTTCAAATGTGACTAATTTTCATGTGGCTTTGTATATGTTTGTCCAAACACACTTTTGGCAAACAAAAGAATCCTCAATTTTGATATCTAACCTATTTTTAAACAATATATTTTTAATTTGCACTGTCCATTCTTTTTAACTGATATATTTAATATTCAGATTTCTAAAAGAATGGACAATCGATTTGTTTTCCAATATAAATAATATTTAACCATTTCTAAAAGAATTAACATTCTATTCTCTATTATCTTTAACACTTGCCTACAGGCTTCGATTCTAGCCTTATCCTGATATCATTTTTACTTACATAAGAAGGGGACAGCCCTTCATGTAACATAGAGAACTTACTGTTTTTATATAATGACTTGAATTAACATTTAAATCACAAAAGTCAAGTATCACGATTCAATTGTACTCTAAAGAGAAACATTCATTTCGAAAGCACCCCTGTCCTAGAAAAGTACCTATTGTTGGTTTTATATTTTGGACCCTTCTTCTTGTGTGGTTATAAAACTTCTCAAATGCACTTGTGATGCTAGGGTGTATAAGGTGTTAACTTTGGTACAAAATCGGGCTTCCTTCATTAATCGCATTATTTCGATATTCCATTTTCGATACGTATGGGAGGCATTTCGATATATAACCTATGTAAAAACAAACTCAGACACAAGTTCGTCATTGTGAAATTTCAAAGAAATCGCACCAGTCATTTCAGAGTTAGTAGGGATCGAAGTCACATAGTCACAGGCAAAGTGTTTTTTTTTATATGTAGAAATTACATATTTTTGATAAATTTACAAATATTTATAGATTTCTACTTCCAATGTTCGTCTTCATCTTTTTAATGTCCCTTTCTTTTTTATTCCTCAAACTTAATATTTCTCATTGTTACTTGATTCTAATTTATGTCTCATAAGCTCTCCATTTTATATATCTCATTTATTTTTCTCTCTTTAATTGATTTTCTTTCTTTCATTTTTCTGACTTTTTTCTGTTGTTCCATTCCACGTTTCCTTCGTCTGTCTTCCCCTTCTTTTCTATTGCGTCTCGATTAATAATTACCACAACAAATATCGCTGACTCACGTATACGGCTAGTTGTGTTAACTTTTTTAAAGGTAGTCGTAGTCATGACAATAGCAGATGCGCCATCGTTTTCACTCCTCTCTAATTATCTCTCCCTTTCTTAAGTGTTGTAGCTGTCGTGGTTATGTGTGTTTTTCTACTCCCTACCATCCAGTATAATAATTGGGAATCATAACAGCGATCATTTTGACTTTCAATATTTGATTTTATTGATTTTTTTAAACAATATATCTAGCCTTAAGGACTAGCGCACTTAAGAGTTTTTGATTAATTTCACTGTCGACTTCTAATTCGAGACATTACTTCCATGTACACGTTTATTGAATTCCTGCCCTTAATTTCTAGTGGAAATTTCTTATTTTTTCAGTAAAATAACATTTCCTTCTCTTGGACCATGCTATTTTGTTTCTTTTATTTTTTTTCTTACTTATTACATATCTTTTTTGGGAGGTAGTAAGGGTTCTTTCTATATTCAATTGTTTTCAATTTTCGATCTATTTCTCCGTTTCCTTTTTTGTTTCCGATCTTATTTTTTATCTTATCTTTATGACGTTTGATTTTTTTCTTTAGTATATTTGTCCTTTCTTCATTTTTTTCTCCCTCTTTCGCCGGTCATGGATATGACCTTAAACTATAACCAATGGTGAGGCCCCATTTTGCGGGTCTTGGGGAGTGTGGAACAACCCCTTAATTGCCATTGCTCCCAGGTCCACTGACGCGGTGTGGTAGTACCTGTTAGAGTCCCAACTACGGGTCGAATAGAAACCGATTTGAAAAAAAAAAAGAAATATATTCTATTAAATTTATTTCTTCAAAATCACTGGATTCGGCATTAAATAACCTAAAAAGTGTTGATATTCTATAACACAAAAACAACCAACTTTTGCGTTTATTTCTAACCATCTTTCCTTCCTTGTTTTTGTTTCTATTTTCTTTTTTTGTATCAATATATGTACACTAGTGTTTCTTTCCTTTGTATTTATTTAGAAAACGTGTATCTCCTTTTTGTTTTAAAGTCGAACACTCTCATTACTTCATTTAAACGCGAGTTTCCGTTTCCCGCTCTTCCTGTCACACTTATTGTATTTTTTTTCGACATTTAATCATGTTATGATGACATATCAAAGTGAAAGATAAGCAGTTAAAAAATTATGTAAGCCAAACAGGATTTACATATATGAAAAGGATGCGAAGAGGATGACGAGAACAAGAAGCAGATAGTGTTTCAAAAAACATAAGAAAGAAGACGAAATCGAAGAAAAGGAATACAAAGGAGTAAAAAGAAGAAACATTAGAAGAAGCATACAAGGGAACAGAACAAAAAAGATGGGCCGATATAAATAGGGGAGGATCAAGAAAAAATAACAGAAGATAATGAAGATTAGAAATAGGGAAGGAACAGTTCGTAAAAAGTTGTAAAGAAAGAAATGAGACAACGTAGAAAAAGATGAGGAAAAATAGAAGTATTTTTGCGGTTTTTAACTTTTAAATTCAGATGAACATATCTCGGCTCAAACAAATATTTATTGACCGAAATAAACACCATCAGAATCCATACACTTTGCCAACACAAAATAAGTATGCCAGTAACGTAAAAATCTTGCGTTCTGATAACGATGAAGTCGCTGAAGGCGTTTTTGGTATCGCTTAGGTTTTTTAAGCATTTCTCGCGCAGAAAATTGTTGAGATGCTTGAAAAAGTGTAGTCGGGAGCTAATAGGTCTTTTTCATCATGGGCAACGTCGATACCCCAAAAACTATTTCTAAAGTAAAGGAACGGATAAAAACATGTAAATGTAATTGTCTCCCAAAAGGGGACTACGTGATAACCTCTCCAACAGATAATTCGGCAGAATGGGATACAAAGAGAAGAAACACATTCCCCGGATATTAAGCGCTTTTGTTCTCCGTACGCTGAAAAGACCCCCCCCCCAAAAAAAAATCAAAAAGAACTTTTGTTTCAATAAAAATAGCAACGAGTGCCTCAGCGACCGCAACAAAAAAATACAATAAAAATTAGCGATGAAGGCAGGCTCTAACCTGAAATGCGAATGAAAGGAAAAGGTATTTTGTAAATTAGTTTACCCACTGGACTACGACTTACGATTTTGTGGCCCAGAATAATAACGTTTATGAATATTAATACCTGCGTGACTTGCGTCTTTTTTTTTTTTCCTTTCTGTGAAGGTACTTTTTTAAATGGCTCTTTTTTTTATCGTAAGTAAAGGAAATTGTCGGTTGTTTCTAAAAGTGTGGCTTAAGTTTCAATTGCCGGAAAGGTAAAAGAAAATCTGTATAGCCGTTTCAAGAATATTAAAAACAAACAAATGAAATCCTTTAAGTTTTTTTGTTTGTGTGAATATTTTCAAAAGAATAAAAGAAAACATTTTTCTGTCTACACGGTATTATTTGTTCACACAAGAAAATTATTGAGATTGCTATTTTTTTTTTTTTGGTGAAGAGTTTAACTTTTTTTTATTCTTCGATGTTTCCAGGAGGAAAAAAAAACTCTAGACTCGTTTTTAAAAAAAGTGGATGTCGGAAATAATAATAATTCCAAATAAATAAAATTAAATATATTATCACTATGATTGTTTTTTTTTACAAAAGCATCAACATTTATCTAGGCCAAGAGGCTACTCGAGGATAAGGATTAAAGAGTGTACAGTAGACAATTGGACAATAAAGTAATCGTTAGTAATGGAAATTCGATAAATTTGTTAACTTGTTTACGTTACGTTAGACTTGAAGACAACACTATTGCAGTCAGTTGGAAAGCAGGAAAACGGAAGACAGTTCCATAGGCGCGCAGTTCTAAGAAAGAAACTTTGTTCATGGAATCTGCGTTTGAGTTTAGGCACAAATGAAGAGTGGGGGAAATTATTGATAGTGTTTTCTGCTAGACGAGTGTTTCTTGCGAAAGTTTGGTGAGGGGGCCATAGATTGGAGCTCAGTCGAGCATTTGCCATGAAAATAACGATAAAGCGGATACAAACTCGCAACATCTGTTCTGTTAGAAAGAGGTTGAAGGGAAGAGAAAGGGACATCCCCTACGAGGCTAGGAAGTCTATTTTGAATACCATCAAGGCAGGATAAGTTCTTTCTAGCAGTTCCAGCCCAGATGTGGAAACAGTACTCCATCCTTGGACGTACCTGGCCATTATATAGATAGAGAATTGCATCAGCAGTGAGATATCTACTGGATCGATGGAAGGATCCCACCATTTTTCCATGCGGCTTTGGCAACCGATTTAATGTATGCTACATTTCAGATCAGGAGTAAATGTCAAGCACAGAAGCATGTCAAGACATGGTGCCTCCCCAAGACGAGAGCCATTCATTTAGATTGATATCAGATGGGGATCAGAGCGTTCATGATATAAAGATAAAAGCTTGGTTTTAGATGCATTAAATTAACAAGCCAAATCTTCCCCCATTATACAACGTGCTCATGATCAGATGCAAGAGAGAATTAGAGAGAACTTGGTCGTTTACGGTCTTAGCTGTGCTACCATAGATGGTAGTGTCATCAGCATAAATGTCTACGAATGATGTAAGGATGTGATTTGGAAGATCATTAATGTAGATCAGGAAGAGAGTTGTGCCCAAGAGGGACCCTTGTGGGACTCCAGCATTAATACTGAGTTTCTGATTTCTGCCCATGAAACACTACTCTTATGAATCTATCAGAGAGAAATGATTTAATAATTGAGAAGACATTTCCATCTATACCGTAGCTGGAGATTTTGTAAAGTAAACCTTTATGCCATGCTCTATCAAAGGCCTTTGCTATGTAAAGAGCAACTGCCCTAGAAAAGTTGCCTCCCTTGCGCGATTCGCTAATCCTCTTAGATATATCTGTAAGCACATCTGCTGCAGATCTAGCAGAACGGAAACCATATCGCGTGTCATTAAGAAGATCATTTTTAGTAATTGTCTGTATTTTTGAGATGAGGTGTTTTCATTGATTGAGATTGTCGGACTGACTTCCTCATCTTGGTTGTAATTGTCACAACATTTCGGCCGTTTTGCCCTCCGGCCTTCCTCAGGTGTTTTGTATCGAACTGGGGAAGATAGGCTGGCTATAAGAACCCTACAGAGTGACAGCAGTATAATAATTCTGCCAGCAGACAAAGGCAATGCTACTGTGGTGATGGACATGTCGGAGTACTCTGAAAAAATGGCAGGCCTAATCGCAGATGGTTGCTACGGTAAAAAAAAGAAAGAAGGATCCAACTTTGAAAACCGAAAGAAAGCTGTTACAAATCCTTACCAAAAACAAGGAACACATCGCTCCGATGAGATATAGACAGCTGGTCCAGCATTACAGTAAGCTACCACATATGTACGGTCTCCCCAAGATACACAAAGACGGTATTCCACTCAGACCCATAGTGAGCATGCCACCCACTGAGCAGGTACCTTGTGGATATAATAAACCCATTAGCAGGCAAGTCAGCAACACATGTAAAGAATTCTGCCCACTTCACGGAACTGATCAAGGGAGCACCCATCAGTACAAACCAAATGGTAAGCCTAGATGTGGTTAGCCTGTTCACTAAAGTCCCAACTAGTGAGGCACTAGCAGTAATTCAAGACAAACTAGCTGCGGACCTCTCCATAGAAGAACGCACATGTGTACCATTGCCAAACTTAATGGAAATGCTGACATTCTGCATAGAAACAACCTACTTCAGAATGGGTACTGACCTATATGGACAAGAGGAGGGACTAGCTATGGGCTCGCCATTATCACCAGTGATGGCGAACATATACATGGAATACTTCGAAGACATGGCCTTAGGTTCAGCTCCTTTAAAGCCCACCATGTGGTTAAGATACGTTGATGACACCTTCATACTCTGACCCCATCAGGAAGACATCCAGGCTCTCCTAGACCATGTGAACTCAATAAGATCATCGATACAGTTCACAATGGAGAAAGAAAAAGATAACCAACTGGCCTTCCTTGGTATGTTCATATCACGCACAGAGCATGGGTTTAAGACATCCGTATATCGCAAGCCTACCTTCACCGGACAATACCTAAACTTCAACTCCCATCACCCATACAGTATCAAACATGGAATCGCACGCTGCTTACAACATCGAGCAGAGACAATAAGTAGCGACACCATTACATACCACCAAGAAATGGTCAGGTTGAAGAATACCCTCCGTCGTAACAACTACCCCGATAGCATACTATCCACCAGACGTGTTAATAGTATAAGACAGGAGAATGAAACCCAAAAACCTCCAACGGTTTGCCTACCATACATACGAGGCATCTCCGAAAAGATTCAGAGAATATGTGCCCCCTACAACATCAGGACGGTATTCAAGAGCGAGTCAACACTCAGACGACACCTGGCACGAGTGAATCCCCGCATGGAGGAGAACCTGACCAAAAACTGCATACACTTCATCCCATGCAGTTACAGAAAGGTTTACAAGGGTGAAACATGCCGCCCCTTAAAGTAAGGGTGGAAGAACACCGAAAAGCGGTAACTAAAGGGGACAGGGAAAAATCGGGTATAGCCAACCATGTCTGGATGGAGAGGGGTGACCATCGTCCCCTATGGGATGAAGTAAAAATAATAAACAGAGAGATCAACGGGAAAGTGAGAAAACTTAAAGAAACAGCTCACATGCTCGGACATAACAACCTACTGAGCAAATCAAGCATAGAGCTGAATGCAATTTGGACACCTCTGATAGAGAGAGAAAACCTTGAATAACAACATAGGTTTAAGATTAACAAAAACCAACTAAGAATTGTCCTAGTGACATATGGCCGAGTGGTCCTAGACGTTGTATCAAAGTTTACAGTTACCCAAACGTGCTCAGTTCAAACCTGAACGAAGGCAGTGAAAAAGTAACATTCAAAACAGAGAATCATCAACTATGTCCCAAAGCCTAGCTGGAGTCCGAACACGGTACCCCAGTAATAATAATAAAGGGTTAGGTTCGAGACTCCTAACAAACGGTTCCCCAGTTCGATACAAAACTTAACGGACTGAGCATACAACTCTCTTGCGTTTTTATGACTTTTTTACAGTATTTGCTGACAGTCCTGAAAGCGGCTTTAGTCTCAGTACATCTGTTATGTTGGAAGCAATGGAAAAGGTGATTTATGTGCGCAATAGCAGTAGCACATTCTGGAGAGAACCACGGCTGGCTATTAGGTTTTTGCTGGAAGTTTTTCGAGGGTATGAAACGTTCTATACCTACAATTAACCATTCCGTCAGGTATTATACTATAGAGGACACATCCTTTTTAAACATGGAACGCAGAGGTAGATCTAATAAAATTGTACGGAAGCTATCCCAGTCAGCCGTAGAGTATCGATATACTGTACAATAGAGAGGTACATATGAAGACTTATTACATTTCATTTTTATATTAACTGATACAACAGAGTGGTCGGAAGATCCAAGTGGAGACAGAACAGAAGCTAAATACAGTTCGGAGCAAGTTGTGACAAAAAGGTCTAGGAGACTTCCATACTGGCCGTCAGTATCGGGGACACGGTGGGTTCATGAACCATCTGAATGAGGTCATAAGCAATGGAGAAATCATGACAGAACCTCCCCTCATCATCAGTCTTGTTTGAGTGAGTTAACTAGTCCACATTGTGAACATTGAAGTCTCCACAGATATGAATATTAGCTGAAGGATAACAGATAGGACGTAGTAAATTTTCTCAGATATGATTTTAAAGATAGTAACTCCGCTGTTGTGGGGGCGATAGAGAGCAAATACAAACGCAGTAGTTTGAGAAAGGGCAACCCGAAAGCACATACAGGGTAAGTTAAGATCTTCTCTGGAGACGTTCCTACCACATGGAACGCCATCTTTAATATAGGCACATATTCCCTGACCATAGTGATTTGGGAGTCAGATTTGAAGTTAAATTAGAGTAGTCTTTTAATTACTAACTCGTCTAGGGAAATAGTCAGTCCAATGCCAGTTTCGCTTAGAAATAATATGTCTGGTTTAGTCTCCTATAATTGGGTTTCAACCTCTGGAAAGGTAGAACGTAGACCCCTGATGTTCGAGAAGGAGACATGGTTGTGTGGGTCTACGTTAAAAGTTGGAGATCCGGGTTTAAACGTGTATTTTTTCTTGAAATTTTTATGGTTGAGTTTTGTGGTTTGTGGCCGAACTCAACATATTTGCTTGGAGCAGGACAGAGAGGGAAAGTAAGAGAGAAATAGAAATGAAGATATATATATTTTTTTTAACACATAAAAAGGTAAAGCCGTAACAATTACCCACTAATATAGCATCGAGATACCCCACCAGAAGCTACTGCATGGTCCAGAATCCATTCACCAAATGGCAATACAGCAGTTCCAGTACTTTGCACTTGCTGATAGGACAGCCTCCTTAGGTGTTAATCCAAGGTTCGGGTCCCTGACTATCAGGCAGATAACGTCAACCCAGATAAAATGTTTACCCACAGCACCCTTACTAGTGACATGGCTATAAGGATAGACATAGAAACAGAAAATTTCCGACATCTCTGGCGGCTGTTCACGCAAAATACTGCCAACCTAGAATACAGCTTTTTCTTCTCCCTTATATAATTGTTATTTAGTTTATTTAATATCCATTTTAAATAGAACACTTAAAACCATTCTCTCGCTAGAAACATGAACTAACAAAGTGTTATCTTTTAGAATAGATAAAAAAGCAAATTGCCGTTTCGAAAATGTATAGATTAGAAATGCTTAAGGCTTGTAGATATTTTATCAAATACAAATAATCAAAGGATGCTGATTAAACTTTGGCTCACGATTCTAAACATTAGCTTTTTATATCAGTATATTTTTATTTTAAGCGTCATAAGTGGAAGCTAAGTATATTTTTATTTTTAGCGTCATAAGTGGAAACTAAGTCGTAAAACTACGTCGGAAGTGGAAAACTATTCACAAGAAATTACATTTACAACAATTCTACTACAGACTGTCCAAAAAGTCACTGAAGAGTTTTGAACCTAAATAGATTCTTTATTTTTGATGATATACGCCTGTAGTTTCAACAAAGGTTGAGTAAGACCTTCCAAATTTTCAATAAAACAGGCAAAATTCAAACAATTTTTCTTTATGAAAAATAATCTCTTTTAGATGTTGCCAATGTTCAGTTTCGCTTATCTGTGCTTTTCCCAAAACATTATTTATGACAGATTGTAGAATATCCGTTTGCAATCTAACTCTCTTCTTTCGTTCCTGATGTTTTCCTTCACTTTTTGTAGGTTTTGCGTTTTGTTAACATAGCCCCTTTCTTTAAGATATCACCACAAGAAAATGTCGGGCTAATCAACTCTGGGGAACGTGATGACCGTTTGACATTCCTATAGCGAGAGATAATGTTGTCGCAAAAGAGTTGCCTTATTTTGGTAAAATAATTTCACAACTTGCGTACGTTGTTCAACGCTATACTTATCCATAATTAATTTCCAAAATATTATTCGTAAAATATCTGAAATAGACAAAAAAAAATTAATGATGAAATGAAAAAGATTTTCAACCTTTCAGTGACTTTTTGGACACCCTGTAGTGTATATATATATATATATATATATATATATATATATATATATATATATATATATATATATATATATATATATATATGTATGTATATCATCTGTACATGCATTGTCTTAACGAAGACTGAGGGTGAATCTCTCCCGGTGAATAAAACGCGTATCCATATACCTACCTGGAAATTTCTGCGTTACTGGTGTAAAACTTGAGGTCTACTGCCTGCTTTGTTCTGTAGCATCCATTGCATCGACAAAAGATGATCACTTTTGCCAAAAAGGGTGTTTGGTTCTTCACAAAGCATTACCCAATATAGGAAATCATTTTTGGGGGTGATTTCTGAGCAACTCTATTTTGTGTGGCGGAGCTTATACGTGGAATTCGATGGGCCATTGCAGCAATCGCTCTTAATGTATATATATACATATGTATTATTATTATTATTATTATTATTATTATTATTATTATTATTATTATTATTATTATTATTATTATTATTATTTCTTTTATTACATAATACAATGAAGTAGTAAAATGAATATTTGGACACTCTCAAAATGTTTATCCATTATCCATCACATGTTTACATTGATTTTCACTTTGTGCAGGTGAGTGATTTTGTTATCATATGAACGAATAAGATTCAGAAAAGACAAATAAAAAAATAGTTTCAAGAAAAATATAATTGAAAAAAAAACTAAGACAAAAAAATATTTGAACGTACTAAATTTTATGTCAATTTCATTTAACCCGTATTCATATCATTTCCTCAGCGGTTGTTATATTATGTATAATTCATATTTTACTGTTTTCAGTTTATTTTAATTTATTGTAACAAACGTCGCACATCTATTTTTACAATACTGCTTAATATAATGAGGGTTACGAGTTGAATAATGATAAAGTAGAAAGAAGAAGAAGAAGCAGAAGAAGAAGAGGAATAGATGAATAAGTAGAATAAAAATAAGCAACCGTTTTATATCTAATGCAGTTGAACCAATTGGTTAGAATTTACCCGGTCAGATAATAATAAAGCTTTGGATGGTGGAAATTAGGAGGTAACTATTAAGAACTGACCATTTCGTTGTGGAAGATCATATCTTGCTTTTAACTAATTCAATTAGCCACTTGTACATAAAGATGCATGACTCAACTTACGTCAGGCATTTACGCATTTATTTTCATGTCATGCTATTTTATTGCTTGCCACAGGGTCACTAGTTTGTACTAAAGCAATAACGGCTTGGTAGTCTGCCTAAAGTATATTAGGCTCAAAAATTCAGTAATAATATAGTCCAGCCTATCTGAATGATGCGCTTCTACTATTAGGGGTAGGCTATAGAAACAAATTTTTTCAAATAAATGCCAAAAGTGGCTTATTACCTTCATTTATATGTAAATAGATGGGAACAAGTGATTTTGTTCAAAACGGGTCAAAATTGGAGGGTCGCTGGCCCCAAACGTGATTTGACCGCGTCAACGCGTGAAAATGGCCCAAATTTCGCCCTCGAACACACTTAATCATTTATTGAAAGCCACAGGGTGCATTTTTTTACTATAAATGCATTTGTATCATTAAATCTAACATTCCCATTGGCTATCCCACAAGTATAGGGCTTTTTAGGGTATCTCAGAGTCCAAAATGGGTCAAAATTACCCCTAAATTAGCCAAAAATGGTCGGAAATCACGGATTTTCCAAAATGCACCTCCCAAGCAACACAGGGTGCAATTTTTGACCATAAATGGCTCTATATCATTAAATCTAACATTCTCACTGGCTATCCCACCTATATAGGGCTTTTCAAGGTATCTTAAGGGTCCAAAATGGGTCAAATTTACACAAAAATGAACGAAAATCACGGATAATCCCAAAAATGCAGGTATTATATCTCATCGGGCTCCTATAAACACTCCTGTATGGCTTTTTACAGTTGGAAGACTGAAATAACCACCCTGTTATCTTATCCATTTGTATTTAGGGTATTTAGAGATCTTTGGGGGATGTAAAAAGGGTCAAAACAATCCAAAAATGACAAAATTACGCTTTACGGTACATAACATATGAATCATTAGTTCATTCATCAATGATACTTTTTAGAAACATCGTAACTTTACTACATCAAATTCTCAGAAAGTAATTAATTGTAAATTGAACATTGAATGTCAATAAAATGCTGTCCAAGAAGAGTCTGAATTCATATTGTTCTCATAGTTACCCCAAAATTTATGAAAATGGCCCTCGATTCGCTATTTCTCGATTTGTAACCAATATATTGAATAACTTGATAAAAGGTATGAGTAATTAGCAAAGGAATTATTTTGTTATTTCAAGACACAGCTTCCCTTCACATTACTTTAAAATCATTCAACAGTAAAATATCAATATAATGCATTAAAGAACTCGTCAATCACATCATTATTCTCTAGCACAAATACTGGTTTTCGTCTTTGTAGCAGAAGTAGCAATAACTAAAATGAGGGGAAAAAGAGCTTACCTCGGGTACGTCTGTTGTGTCACCAGTTGGGGGGGGGGGAAGAGAATTCCAAGATGCTGTCCGGGGTTTTTTATTAACATTTACCCCATGCAACTCTCGGAAAATCACGTTTCTGTCTCATGTGATTATGCAAATGCATAATTCCCGGCTACTATAAAAGCAGGAGGCTAGAGACGAGTCGGCAGTGTCCTGCAAACTGTGTGTGTGGGTGTTTCTGGCGATTGGAGTGTGTCTTCTTTTACCACGGTTATCACGGACAGGAATTCCCTCTCTTCTGGAGGTGGGAGATATTGACTATTTTGAAGTTGTACTGTTGCTGACAGAACATTTATTTATTTTTTTTTTTTGCCTACTACATTTTTGTTTCAAGCTATTTCGGCCCGAATATGGCAAAGGTGCGGATAAGCAGTGATATTATCAAGCCGTTCTCTGGCGAGGGAGACGTTGTAGCGTGGCTGAAAAAAGTGAGACTTGTCGCACAACTTCAGCAGGTGGATGACGTAGCGAGTCTGCTACCTTTATACCTGCAAGGCGATGCGCTAGCCCTCTACATGGAAATGGAGGAGGACGATCAAAAGAAAATAGACCAGATTGAGGCTCGATTAAAGGAGGCATTTACTGATGACGCGTTTGCAGCATATAGAAAAATAACTATGGTTAGATGGGTTGGTGAACGTGTGGATGTGTACGCCAACAAGATCAGGCAGTTGGTTGGATTGGCCGGATTCACAGGAGAAAGCTCAGAGAGACTCACAAAATTAATTTTTGTCACTGGATTCCCTGACACCATCTCAATTGCTCTTCAACAGGTGCCGAACATCAAAGCCCTGACCATGGGGGAGCTAATGTCGAGAGCGAGAATTTTGACGACGACTGGCGAACAAAATCAGGATGTGGGTGCGGCCACACGCTCACCCAACAACAGGGCCCAGAATAATCCTGTTAACGTGACCTGTTTCAAATGCAATGTTAAAGGCCACCTTGCAAGGGACTGTCGAAAACGTGGAACACGGTGTTACCGTTGCGGTGAGAGTGGACACTGGGCTCGGAACTGCTCGGGAAACGAGCAAGGGGAGGACGCATAAGCGCCAGTCTCCTTCCCAACCAAGATGTGAACACGACGCTCCCGGTGATAAGCATCCATGTTGACGGGACGCGATGTTTGGCGCTTATTGATACAGGATGCTCCAGGACGATTTTACATGCAGACCGGTGCCGGTCTTGGAGAAAAACAAACGTAAATGTCAACACAATTGGTGGAATGTCCCATGCGTGCTGCGGTGTTGGAACGGTCTCTGTATCCACTGATGAAGGTGTGTCTGCCAGAGTCGATGTGTTGGTGGTGCATGGCAAGCCACTGGGATTTGACTTGCTTCTAGGGATCGACGCCATAAAAGCTCTAGGAGGTGTCGTTGTCAAGCCTACAGGATCAGTGCGGCTGGGCGCCAGGAAAAGTATTAAATGCGCAGCCATTTCTATCGATGAACCAGATTTCACTGCTACCTTTGACCATCAAAATCGAACGTGGACCGCATCGTGGAAATGGTCTGTGGACCACCCCCCTGAAAGGCTGCATAATCGAGTGTCAGAGTACCCAGTGCCAGCAGAAATTCGTGAAGAATATACGCAGGAGCTCTACACCTGGATGGATAATGGTTGGCTCGTGCCATACCAAGAGGATAAATTGGGACCCCCCAAAGGTCTAATTCCCCTGATGGCTGTGATACAGCAGAACAAAGCCAAAGTGCGCCCGGTAATGGACTACCGGGAGCTAAATCATTACGTAGACGTATTTACGGCCAACGCAGATGTTTGTGCGGCTAAGCTGCGTGAGTGGAGACAAAAAGGTGCTAACGTGTCTCTACTGGACCTCAGAAGAGCATACCTACAAGTCCGGGTCCATGAGACACTGTGGCCATACCAGACTGTGGAAATCGATGGGAAAAAATACTGTCTGACCCGTCTGGGGTTTGGTTTGAATGTGGATCCCTTGATAATGAGAGCAATTGTCAGCGAAGTACTATCTCAGGAAGAAGTTATAAGCCGCGCAGCATCTGCTTACATTGATGACATTTTTGTCAATGAAGACGTGGTGCCCGCGACCCGTGTGAGAGAACACCTCGCGCACTTCGGGTTGGAGTGCAAGAACCTGGAGCAGTTGAAGGACGGTGCACGGGTGTTGGGATTGGCAGTCAGGATGGAACGCAATGAACTGCGGTGGAAGCGAGGAAATGCAATTCCGGAGGCTCCCAGTATTGTTACGCGACGAACAATCTTTTCCCTGTGTGGTCGACTTGTCGGGCACTTTCCGGTGTGCGGTTGGCTTCGTGTGGCTTGCGGAATACTCAGAAGGAGAGTAAGTTCGGTAACGAAGGGCTGGGATGATGAAGCAAGGGACGCCGTACTACATCGTATGATGTTCGAAACCTTAAAATCTGCACAGCAGAACGATCCGGCACAGGGAAATTGGTGTGTGGACGGCAAAGAGCTGAATGTATGGGTCGATGCTAGCTCCCTAGCAATTGGGGCAGCCTTGGAGATGTGTGAAACTGTGCTGGAAGATGCGTGTTGGCTGCGACCTGAAGATGACTCTCAACATATCAACTTAGCTGAACTGGATGCCGTATTGAAAGGCATCAATTTGGCTCTCCAGTGGCAGAGCAAGGTGCTACACATAAAGACAGATTCTGTTTGCGTATACCATTGGGTCTCGGACACGCTAACTGGAAAGGCGCGAGTACGCACCAAAGCAGCAAGCGAGATGCTTATTAGGAGGCGATTAAGCACTCTTAAGGAGCTCGTGAAAGAGTACGGGCTGACAGTGGATGTGACGCTGGTTCCATCAGCACGAAACATTGCTGACCGACTGACACGAGTGCCACAGCGGTGGTTTGAGGCAATGAAAAAGAAAAACGGTCTTGACCCAGTGATAGGCGCGGTCCACACAGACGAGCTGGATGAGAGTCAAATCATGGCTATTCACAAAGATAGTGGACATCCGGGGGTGCGACGCACTACCTACTTTGTCAGGAGAAGATGTCCAACCACGACAAAAGCAACTGTCAGAACGGTCATACAGAAATGCGAGGAATGTCAGTCCATTGACCCAGCGCCAGTCAGGTGGGAAAAGGGAAAGCTGGAAGTTAACGAGAATTGGCAGAGAATTGGAATGGATATCACGCATTATAGCACCTTCCATTTTTTAACTTTAACAGACTGTGGTCCATCGCGTTTCTCCATTTGGAGGAAATTGGCAAGGCAGGACTCGGCAAGCGTGATTCATCAGTTGGAGGCCGTGTTCCTCGAGCGTGGCGCGCCGCATGAACTCCTTTTAGACAATGACACAGCTTTCTGCAGCAATATGTTCCAAGCATTTGCATGTAAATGGGGAGTTCACTTGCGATTCCGTTGTGCATACGCTCCAGCCGGGAATGGCATAGCGGAGCGATGTCATCGTACAGTGAAACGAATAGCGGCTAGAATGTGTTGTCCCATACAGGAGGCTGTCTACTGGTATAACATCACACCAAGAGACGACACATCTCCCTCCACTGCGCCTGCCAACAGGATTTATCAATACGAAGTTCGAGTAAAGGAGACCAATCTCGCAACTGCGTCCCCAGGTCCCAAGAACAGATTTTACCAGGTTGGAGATCGCGTATGGGTCAGAAGACCGCAAAATCGATGTACCACGAGGTTCGGCAAGGGTGAGGTGACCAAGGTGATCAGCCCTCAGTCGATTTTGGTGGACGGTGTGCCTCGTCACGTGAAGGATTTGTGCCCTCGCCATTATGTTGTTACATCGGAGGAAGAGGGAGACTCAGACAGTATGATGTCTTCTGAAAAGACAGAGAGTATGATGCAGGACGACGAAGAGGATTTTGAGCCATATAATGTACATACTGAAGAAGCGGAGGAAGGACCACCCGTCTTGCCTCTACGAAGGAGTACCCGACAGAAACGAATACTGCCCCCCCTGCCCTGATTGTGAAACACCGCCTATGGAGCAGACTGGTGGCAATAATGGCGATGAGGAGGATGGCAGGGAGGAAGTGCTGCCTCCGGTTCTTCGGAGAAGTACCAGACAGAAACGACTGCCCCCCTGCCCCATCTGTGATCATGAGATCAGGGGGGAGTGTAGCAGAAGTAGCAATAACTAAAATGAGGGGAAAAAGAGCTTACCTCGGGTACGTCTGTTGTGTCACCAGTTGGGGGGAAAAAGAGAATTCCAAGATGGCGTCCGGGGTTTTTTATTAACATTTACCCCACGCAACTCTCGGAAAATCACGTTTCTTTCTCATGTGATTATGCAAATGGATAATTCCCGGCCACTATAAAAGCAGGAGGCTAGAGACGAGTTTGCAGTGTCCTGCAAACTGTGTGTGTGGGTGTTTCTGGCGATTGGAGTGTGTCTTCTTTTACCACGGTTATCACGGACAGGAATTCCCTGTCTTCTGGAGGTGGGCGATATTGACTATTTTGAAGTTGTACTGTTGCTGACAGAACATTTATTTTATTTTATTTTTTTTTTTGCCTACTACATTTTTGTTTCAGTCTTGTCAAGTTCCATGCATCAATGACATTGCAGGACAAAAATTGAATTTTCAATGTCTTCTGCTCTTCAATTCGGGAAGGATACTGCCATGTTTTCTTTCTATTGTCGTTGGGAAGTGGTTCCAAATATCCTACAATGTATTCATCAATCCCAATTCTCTCCCGTGTCATACCAACAAACCACTCTCGGCCTTTCTGCGTATCCCAGATGGCAATGCATGGTTCGTTCAACCTAACGTCGTCCTTCTGATCAGTATTGACGAGCATAGCATATGTAGAATCTCCAGATTGATGCAGTTGATCGTACATACTATTGGTGAGGCGAAATGTTGGCTGCAGCTCAGGAATTTGCTAGAGCTATTTTGATTGACACCTGGAAATTCCGTGCACCAGTTCGCAGATTGTAAGTGACATGTGTTTGGGTGGCGATCTCGGTACATTGGACAGTGCTACGGATTGTACCCGATCTGTTTAGTGAGTAGTTCAAATTGTTTGAGGTATCATGCGCTGGCAATTGGTCACTTATATCCTCCACTTCAAATTGATCATCGTCCAAATCCAAACGATTGTGCAGTTCTTGCTCTGCCAGAAACCGTTCATGTTCCATATCGACGTGGAAAGTGTAAATGAGCCATTTGCGAGAGAGAGACTTTTGATCGACAAAGAATCTTCGTTCATGTACACCAAATTCATCAGGATTCACATCTTTTGAAAGTATATTGAGAAGGACATGGTGCTCTCGTTTCCATTTAATCATATTCACACGTCTGGAACCCTTTGCTTTTTAGATATCTTTGTCGTAAATTTTTAGCGATCGATCAAGTTTATGTTTTATCCCAGGTATTGTAACATAACGAACATCACTTCCAAAGGCTTTCTGCCACAATTGTAGTAATCGCAAGGAGAACTGGTGAATATGATTTTTCTGTGTCGTGGTACCATATTTGGCAGCATGATGTTGCACAGCTTGAACACATTCAGCCTCAGTTGGAAGAGAATCAAACAGAAGATAAGTCCAATCATCGTAGTTATAATCTTCGTCAATATGCCCTGCTATACCAGCCATGTTCATTGCAGTTTACTAACTGAAAAAGAAAGCAAAGTTCAATCAAATTCACAATTAATGCAATGCAATGTAATCGTGTCTATTTAAAGATGCCATTGCATTGTTACAGAAAGAAAACATTTCCTTATTTGGTAATTTTCCATCTATAACTCAAATTAAGCCCCTTTTTGACAACCTATGTTTATTCTTAGGGACTTTTTGACTCTCTTTGGCTAAATCGGCCATATTTAGCCCCTTTTAAAGGTTCTTATGCCCCTCATTAACAGTGCAAAAGTTAGGAGAGTGCCTGCTTCAAGCATTTCCCAACAGTCTCTGCCATGTAGAGGTGTCTTTGGGCCCATGGGAGGTGCATTTTGGAAAATCCGTGATTTCCGACCATTTTTGGCTAACTTTGGGGTAATTTTGACCCATTTTGGACTCTGAGATACCCTAAAAACTCTATACTTGTGTGATATCTAATGGGAATGTTAGATTTAATGATACAAATGCATTTATAGTAAAAAAATGCACCATGTGGCTTTCAATAAGTGATTAAGTGTGTTCGGGGGCGAAATTTGGGCCATTTTCACGCGTCGACGCGGTCAAATCACGTTTGGGGCCAGCGACCCTCCAATTTTGACCCATTTTGAACAAAATAACTTGTTCCCATCTTTTTACATATAAATAAAGGTAATAAGCCACTTTTGGCATTTATTTGAAAAATTTTGTTTCTATAGGCTACCCCTACTACTATATATTTATTTGGATGAGACAGCAATTCTTCTGATTTTGAGGGACGGTATATATATATATATATATATATATATATATATATATATATATATATATATATATATATATATATACATATATATATATATATATGTGTGTGTGTGTGTGTGTGTGTGTGTGCCAGGTCATGCCATATGCTACAGGTACCATGTAACCCAGTAGTACCTGCCTCATGGTCGGGTTACCGGCGACTAAACTGGTTCCCCCACCAGACTTGTTTGTGTGAGGAGGGTGGCTAGTCTCCCTGAAGGATTAAAAACAAGATCTTCCAAAGGGTGAATAAACCCTTTTTCGGGGTCAACCACCAACTAGCACCGTGTGTGTTTGTGTGTATGTATATGTGTGTTGGGGTGGAGAAGGCTCCCGTAAGCCGTGATGAAGGCAATCTTCCTAGGAGAAGCAAATCTCTGATTTAAAAAAAAACATAAAGCAGGAGACCCGTATCCGCATTAAGCTGGTCTGTTGTTTAACTTGTTGATGGCTATCTTGCTCTTGTTTGTTGCTGGATCTCAACATTTTGAACCGAGAGAGAGACTTAATTGTCGTACAAAGCTAAGACTCTGTGACATCATCTGTGTATAGATACTCCCTCGGGCATTTGTCTATTAAAATGGTCCTGTGGCGATGGAAGTCATTTGTGGGCTCATGGACTTTAAGTGTCTGAGGAAGTGGCACTCGTCTGACAAGACGTTACAATCATCATGTATGTATTTATGTATGTATATATATGTATATATGTGGAGGTCCAGTTATACGCCGCAGGACACTCGCCATTCATCAGAGTCCCGTTTGCGTGGCAGTGGTCACGACGTGTATGTGGGGTTGATTTGTCTGGGAGAAGCACAGAAAGACACTAAGACATCTGTGTACTTTTAACACACGCCCATACCAGACCTTGACAATGCAGTCCTGAGTTGCCAGTTAACCTGTGTCAACTGCGGGCGGACGTACAAAACTGCAGGCGGTTTGAAACGGCATTTGATCCTGCATAAAAAAAGAACATCAAGAACGTTCTGCTCGTGGCGCACATGTCTGTACAATGTGTGCCAAGGAATGCCAGAGTTTAGCAGGGCTTAAAAGCCACATTCGTGCGGCCCATCACTGAATGTTTTCGTGTTTCTATATACCTTCTTTTTTGTGCTATATCCATTGGCAACAATGTTTGAAAGCGAATTTGCTGCCATCATATGCATATATGTATGTATGTATATATATATATATATATATATATATATATATGATTTCATCTGCAATTCATTTTTTAGTGGTGCAATCGCCTGATCGTCGAGGACAACATTCGAGCAAGGTTTTATTTATATATATATATATGTGTGTGTGTGTGTGTATGTGTGTGTTTCGTGTGTGTATATGCGTGCATGTGTGTGTTTGTCAGTTGTTATAATTATAAGAGAAGCACACTCAATATGGATGATAGAACTTCGAATATAAATGTAATCTCTAGGATTGTAAATATCCAAAGCACAATACGCTTGAGGAGATAAAAACAAGGCGATAAACTTGTTGAAAAGAAGCTTACGTATCTAAGAATATTAGCTAATATATTTACTTGTTTACGTCATCTAATTCGGATTCACGTGTACAATTGTCATTTTAGAATAAGCTATACTTAATTAAAATAATAGATAAAAACTTGGTGCCGTGGTTTGTTTACAGAAATGTTCTTGAGAAAAAATATACACGTACACGCTTGTAATTAATCGTTAGACTAAGCTACCTACACGTGGACTCGTTCAGACTACAAAGCGAAATGAGTGGCACACCAGTTGAGGTTATGATCGTGACAATCATTCCGAAAGAAACTGGCTCATTTCGATAGCAATTTAGCTGTTGGACTGAAGTAAATGTTGGGAAGGGTGGGCCCTAGGAAACTCACCTTCCCCAGACCTTGTTTCCTGGCTTTCGGGGGAAGAAATGTTTACGCTTGTTGTCAGAGGCGCCCTCGCCGGGAAATGCCGACGGGTCTAATCAGATTTATTTTTGCACGACCAGATTCCTCATCCTTTCACAGGACTGGCTCATCAATCCCATATTGATTCCAGTAAAGCAACTGCCCCTGACGGCATTCCTATTATGGTGCCAAAAAAGCTTCAACCAGAACTAGCCCCCATACTTACAAAGCTGTTTAAGCGTTGCATTAAGGAGAGTTACTTCCCAACACCCTAGAAAACCTCGTTAGTATGCCCTGTATTTAAGAATTCAGGTGATTGGTCATCTCCCACTCAGTACAGATCAATAAGTTTCCTGTGTGTCATGAGTAAGTTGCTCGAATCTGTGTTAAATTGAGAAGTAGTCTATCACCTCAGCAAAAATAACCTTTTTAATGATATTCAATATAGTTTCCGTTCTGCTAGATCTACAGCAGATGTGCTTCCGGTTATATCTCATAGGACTAGCGAATCTCTTGACGGAGGCTTCCTTTCTAGGGCAGTTGCTCTTGACATATCAAATGCCAAGTTCATCAGTTACAGTATAGCTGGTAATGTCTTCTCAATTATTAAATTATTTCTGTCTGATAGGTTCATAAGAGTAGCTGTTAATGGGCAGAAATCAGAAGCTCACAATATTAATGCTGGTATCCCTCAGGGGTCCATACTGGGCCCATCTTTCTTCTTAATCTACATCAATGATCTTCCAAATCACATCCTTAGATCATTCGTAGACATTTATGCTGAATACACTACCATATATGGCAGACCGTTAATGACCAAGTTCTCTTTAATTCTCTCTCCTCTGATCTCGAGCATGTGGTACAGTTAGGAAAGAAGTGGTTGGTTACATTTAATGCATCTATAACCAAACTTCTGTCTTTACATCATCACTGTTCTGATCCCCATCTGGCATCAATTGAAATGAATGGCTCTCATCTTGAGGAGACTCCATATTTTGACAAGCTTCTGGGCTTGACTGTTACTCCTGATCTGGGAAAATTGTGGAACCGTTCTATTGATCCAGTAGATATCTCACTGCTGAGACAATTCTTTACATATATTAAGAACCATGTACATCCAAGGATGGAATCCTGTTACCACATATGGACAGGAGCTGCTAGAAAGGACGTATCCTGCCTTGACAGAGTTCAAAACGGGCTTCGTAGCATAGTGGGAGATGCCATTTTCTCTTCCCTGCAACCTCATTCTCACAGAAGAGACGTTGCGAGCCTGTCTCTACTTTATCATTATTTTCATTGCAAGTGTCCGTCTGAGCTTTAATCTATGGTTCCCCCTCGCCAAACTTTCACAAGAAACACTCGTCTAGCTGACTCCTTCACTCACTTTTTATCTGTGCCTAAACCTAAACGTAGATTCCATGAACACAGTTTTTTCTTAGAACTGCACACCTGTTAAACTCTCTTCCTTTTGCCTGCTTTACAGCAGTATGGTTGTCTTCAAGTCCAACGTTAATAAGTTCTAATAAGTCGTTTCCCTTAAGTAATCCAATTTAACAAATTTCCACTACTAACAATTATTACAACATTGCCTCATTGACCACTGTACGCTTATGAATCCTTATATTTGAGTGGCCTCCGGGCCTTGATAAGTGGTGACAACTTTGTAAAAAACAAAACACTCCCATCTACAATCAGGTGTTTTCAATTGTTTCTCGAATGTATTAAAACTCATTTTAACCTTGAAATGTGTCGATAATACCTTAACAAAGAAAACATTTGAATTACTATTCTCGAAAGCAATCAAACGTTTGTTGGAGTCATTTAACTCTAATACATCTTTTTTCACAAAAGATGGAAATGGTTCAATGTGTCAAAAAGAGATGACAAGAATTATATTATATTTGCATCAATTAGAAATAAGCATTTTGACGACTCTCGAATGTCAAAATAATCAGCAGAGGATTTCATATGCTTAATATTTACCTATGGACCTGTGTTTGCGAATTATTTGGGAGATAAACCCTAGGGTCTATCGACTATAGAGACTATAAAGTGAACTGGCTGGACTTTCCTGATAGTGATAAAAGCGATTTCAGAAATATCGAGGCGTCTGTAATGTATTATGTATGGAGAATAAAGTACAAGCTAAAAATCACTCCCCCGAGAAACAAAAATAAATATGTCCATTCATATAAAAAGCAGGGCAATGTTGGCAGCTGGTTTTGCTGCCCCCTACCCAGTGTTACGATCTTCCAAAAAATAAAGACAGTCGTTTTTCAAAAGCGAAAATTACCCTACACCTATATGATTGTTGCGGGGGAAAGCGTTAATATCAAAACAAGATATGTAAGAATTGTGGGAAAACTGTAGAAACGAAAATAAAAATAAAAGCAAAATCAGGCAAATAAAAAAGTATATAAGAATCTACGAAAATACGTCATAGCCAACATGCTAAATGAAACAGTTAAATTACTAGATTCGAGTTCGAACCTAGCTAACCATCATTTTCACACACAATCGTTGTTTTTATTTTAATTTTCTTTAATATATATATATATATATATATATATATATAATTTGTAGTTTTCAATTTATGTGTTAACCAGTAATATTATAGCTTGTCTATGAATATTATTTTGCTTAGTACTGTGAAAGGGAGCCATTCCTTCCGATGCATGGAATTAAGAAAATTTGAGTTTCAAAATGTATTACTTGCCTACAAATAAATTGTTTACAGAGTTTAAATTGAATTGCTTATGTATATATATATATATATATATATATATATATATATATATATATATATATATACTAGCATTTCAGCCCGGCGTTTCCCGGGTGTTTGGATGTGTATGTTGAGCAAAAAAAAGTGATTGTAGGAAGGCAGGCTTGAACCCGTACCGCAAAGGAGGAAAAGAACGAGGTAAGACCAAACGTTTATGCTGTTACGACCACCGCCAAACCGGAAGCGACATATTTTAAAATTAAGGCTAGACAATCTAAAGGAGAGAATAACTTTTTAAAATATCGACGAAAAAAGTGACCCTCCATTGTAGAAAAGTGCCTAGTTGAAGGGGAAGATATTAATGTTTTTAGCCAATTTGTCGATATTTGTCGTATGAAAGGTCGAACTTTTAAAAGATACTGATCTTGGTAAAATCCCTCGACTCTATTGAAAGTTTTAGGCAGACATACAAACATACATACATACATACATACATTTATATTTTTCGACCCAAACTGATGAAAAAGCTTGTCCTATCTCTGAATACCCTTTATGTAAAATTAGAAATATTTAGACCAGAAATTGTCTGAGTAATTTGGTAGAGACCGCAGTGGTCAATTTTTTTAACTTTGACCCCTATTATGCCCCCTTAAAATTTATTGTTTTGGGCTCAAATCAAGTTATTATGTTAGATCCATGTCCAGGTGCGTAGACCCAAAATTGTCGGAGGAGTTTGGTAGAGTTCTCAAAGGTCAAATCGTTGAACTTTGACCCCTTAATCGCCAAATGTCTGGCCAAAAACCTCGGGATCTTTCTTTTGCCTAACTATGCTCTAGTGATGAGATAAGTAAATGAAAACACATAGGCCAACGCAACGGAGCACCCACACACATACACTTACATATGTACACCTACACACACGGATCAAGTAAAGCATATCAAAACATTCACATACATTACACGTCTACACACGCACACACGCACAAACACACTCTGTGTCTGTCTCTCTATCTCTTTCTATCTCTTTCCTTCTTACACGCACAGACACACAGACACGTGCATTCACACAAAACACATGCACATATGAAAAGAAAAAAATCACAGAATGTAACCCATACACACATATACACGCACGCAACGCACGTACTGAAATACACACATCAAAAAGGAAAAAATCATTAAAATATTCACCAAATAGACTTAACATTTTCCACCCATTATATGGACATAACACTGATCGATTGGCTGGAGACATGAAGCCTCATATTCATATTTGCATTTCTTCCGAAAGCATAATCTAAGTAGCTGAAGTAAAATGATTTCCAAAAAGGAATCCCATAAACTTCTCACCGAAAAGCACACTTTTAACTAAAAAAACTTTTAGCGAAATAAACATATGAAGAGAGCTAAATAAGGCTCGAAACACGTTATGAAAATATTTAAAAAGTGTGAATATGTACGGTAATGCTTTCTATTTTATAGGATTCCTTAACTACCATAGAGAGAAGTTGGTAGAGACTGCAGACGTCATTTTTGTTTACTTTGACCCCAATTTTGACGCCTTAACATTAGTTTAAACACAAAATTGGCTTAATACTTTGCTAGAGACCGAAAAGCTAACATCTTTTGAACTTTGACCCCTTGAGGCTTAATTTTCAGCAAGAAAAAAATGATTAAAAAGTTTGAACTGTTTAGACCCAAAATTGGGGAAGGAGTTTGGTAGTTTGCAAAAGTAAACTCTGTAAACTTTGACTTCTTTGCAGCGAAACTTTCGCCCCAAAACTGATTAAAAATCTTGCAGCATGTCTGAGTACACTTTACGTAAAATTTCAAACGTTTAAACCCAAAATTGGCTTAATAGTTTGCTAGACAGCGCAAATGTAAACTCTTTTGACCCCTTTGATGCACAATTTTTCGGCCAAAATCCGATTAAAAAGCTTGCCCTATGTATAAATACTCTTTATGTAAATTTTCAAATATGTAGACCAAAAATTGGTTGAGAAATTTGGTAGAGACCGCCGAGGTCATTTGTTTTAAATTTGACCCGAATTTTAACCCCTTAGCATATATTGTTTGGCACCCAAATCAAATTATAAAGCTTGATCCATGTCCATGTAAGCTATAACTAAAATTTCAAGTTTTTAGACCCAAAATTGACGGAGGGGTTTTCTCAAAGGTCACATTGTTGAACGTTGACCCCCCTAAAGCCAAATTTCTTGCTGCAAACCGATCAAAACGATTTTTCCAAATCTCAATACCCCTTATGTCAAATCTCGAGTTTGTAGAGGGAAATGTACACAGACAGATACACACACAGACATTTTCACACATATATATATATATATATATATATATATATATATATATATATATATATATACTAGCATTTCAGCCCGGCGTTGCCCGGGTGTTTGGAGGTGTGTATTGAGCAAAAAGAAAAATAATAAAGTGGTAGTAGGAAGGCAAGCTCGAACCCGTACCGCAAAGGAGGAAAAGAACGGAAAAAAAACCTTTGCTGTTATGACCACCGCCAAACCGGAAGTGACGTAGGTTTTAGTTAGGGCTTGATAATCGAAAGGAGAGGATGACTTTCGAAAATATCGGCGAAAAAACGAGCCCCCCCCCCTCCGTAGAAAAGTGCCCAATAGAAGGTGAATATATTAATGTTTTTAGCTGATTTTTCGATATTGGTCGTCTGAAAGGTCGAACTCTTAAACGATACTTATCTTGTAAATATCCGTCGCCTCTGTCAAAAATTTAGGGAGACATGCAAACATATATACATACATACATACATTTATATATTAGTAACTAAAAATTTTCGACAAAACCATTAAAAAGCTTGCCATATCTCTGAATACCATTTATGTAAAATTTCAAATGTTTAGACCAGAAATTGCCTGAGTAATTTCGTAGAGACCGCACAGGTCAAATCATTTTTAATCTTGACCCCTATTATGACCCCTTAAGATTTATTGTTTTAGGCTCAAATCAAGTTAAGTTAGATCCATGTCCAATGAACCTATATCTAAAATTTCAAGTGTTTAGACCCAAAATTGTCGAAGGATTTTGGTAGAGTTCTCAAAGGTCAAATTGTTGAACTTTGACTCCTTAATAGCAAAATTTCTGACCGAAAGCGGATTAAATATTAGCAAATATTATAAAATGTTTATACCTAATTTGCTAAATGCAATAAACATAGAAAATCATAATTAAAAAGCTTTTTAAAGATTTTAAATCAAAGAGTAAGGGAAATTATATATTTTTCATTTTTGACCAATATATAATATCCCTTACTCTATGATTTAAAAATTAAAAAAAAAAACTTTTAATTATGACATTTCATTTGGGAATGGGCGTATATTACAGAATTAGATCTTTCTAAATATTTTTCTCTAATGTTTTCCTTGTAATTGATTGAAACATTATATCGATACTCTATGGCGGACTGGGATAACTTCCGTACATATATGTCTTATCTACCTCTGCATTTCATGTTTAAAAAGGATGTGTCCTCTATAGTATCAGACCTGATCGAATGGTTAATTGTACCTATTTACTATGCCTCCCCACGGGACAGAGTTAGACACCAGGGTCGTTTTTTAACGTGGAGAAAAGGTACAAAAATAAAAATTGTCTCAGTCGTGAAGGATTTCTCCTCCACCGAAAGAGAACAAGAAATGGAAGTGCAGCATCTGAAGAACAGATACTACACTTTGATCTTGAACCAAAAGAATGGTTAATTGTAGGTGTAGCCGATTCATACCATCCATAAAATTCCAACAACAACCTAACAGCCATGGTTCTCCCCAGAATGTGCTTCTGCTATCGCGCACAGAAATCACTTTTTTCCATAGCTACCAACGTAATAGATGTGCTGAGACTTAAGCCGTTTCAGGTCTGCCAGCAACCACTGTAAATGAGTAATAAAAAAATGCAAGAGAGATATATGTTCGATCCGTTAAATTCAAAGTAGATGAGTAGAGGCTTGGTTCCCATCAGGTGTGGCAAATAGCCAACTCGATCCTGAACAGAAGCGTACGTTCTATCCCAACTATCATCAATGGATCTGAGGTCATCTCGTCAGCATTCTGCAAGGTCAAACTATTTGCGAAGAACTTTGCAGCTAATTCTACCCTATGCGACGAAGGCCATCAACTCCCCGTATTTCCTCATATAACAGACAACACGCTATGCAACATACAAATATCTGTGCGTGATGTCCCCAAGCTAATCAAAAACCTTGATTCCAGTAAAGCAAATGGCTCTGACGGCAGTCCAATTATAGTGTTGAAAAAGCTTCAACCAGAACTTGCTCCCATACTTACAAAACTGTTTAAGCGTTGTCTTAAGGAGAAGTGCTTCCCAACACCCTGGAAAATCTCATCAGTAGCCCATGTATTTAAGAATTCAGGTGACAGGTCATCTCCCTCTCAGTATAGACCAATAAGTCTCTTGTGTGTCATAAGTAAGTTACTGGAATACATATTAAATAAAGAAGTTGTCAACCACCTCAGCAGTAATAACCTTCTTAGTGACATGCAATATGATTTCCGTTCTGCTAGATCTACAACAGATGTGCTAACGATTATATTTCATAGGATTAGTGAATCTCGCTACAAAGGCTTCCTTTCTAGGGCAATTGATCTTGTCATATCAAAGGCCTTCGATAAGATATGGCATAAAGGCCTACTTCACAAGATTCCCAGCTACGGTATAACTGGATATATTTTCTAAATTATTAAATTATTTTTCTCTGATAGGCTCACAAGAGTAGTGGTTGATGGGCAGAAATCAGAAGCCCACAGTATTAATGCTGGTGTTTCTTAAGGGTCCATCCTGGGTCCAACTCTCTTCCTGATCTACATCAATGATCTCCCAAAACACACACTTTAATCATTCGTTGACATCTATGCTGATGACACGACCATCTATGGAAAAATATCAAAAGTCGTAAATGACAAAGTTCTCTCTGATTCTCTCCTCTGATCTTGAACGCGTGGTACAATGGTGAAGAGGTGCCTGGTTACTTTTAATGTGTCTAAAACCAAGCTGTTATCTTTGCATCATAAACGCTCTGGTACCCATCTGGCATCAATTGAAATGGATGTCTCTCGTCCTGGGAAGGCTCCATGTTTTGACAAGCTTCTGGGATTGACCGTTACTCCTGGTCTGAAATGGAACACGTACATGAAGTCTGTTGCCAAGGTCGTTGGAAAAATGGTGGAATCCTTCTACCGCTTCAGTAGATATCTCACTGCTGATGCGTCTCTATTCATATAAGAGCCAGGTACATCCATGGATTGAGTACTGACGCTATATCTGGGCAGGAGCTGCTATTAAACAGTCTATCCTGCCTTGACAGATTATAAAATAGACTTCGTAGGCTAGGAGGGGATGCCTTTTTCTCTTCCCTGAAACCTCTCTCCCACAGAAGGGACGTTACGAGCCTGCCGTTGTTTTATCATTATTTTCATGAGTAGTGCTCATCTGAGCTCCAATCTCTAATCCCTCCTCGCCAATCTTTACAAAAAGCACCCGTCTAGCTGAAACAACTGTCAGTAATTTTCCCCACTTTTTATCTGTGTCTGAATCAAAACCTAGATTCAATGAACAAAGCTTCTTTCTTAGAAGTGCACGCCTGTGGAACTCGCTTCTGTTTGCCTGTTTCCCACCTTACTACAACTTGGATATCTTCAAGTCCAAGATAAACAAGTTCCTGATGAACCGCCCACTTAAGTAAGACACTTTATCAGATCTCCATTACTAGCGATTACTACGATACTATCCCATTGATTACTGTACACGCAATAACCCTTATCCCCGAATGGCCTACGGGCCTTGATAAGTGGTGACTTTCTTGTAAGATATATATATATATATATATATGTTTTATGAATATGTGTGGCACATATAACGCTGACATACCTTGCAACTACGATTGAAATAATCTCTTGTGTGTATGCATATTTATTTATATATAAGTGAAATGAGCTATGCACAATGAATGTCATAAAAATAAGTAATTATAAAAGACATTTTGGCAAGCGAAATCCTCACTCCAGGGAGAAAATCAAGCTTTCTTAACATGCAACGATCTGTTTTAGAAATTCCTTTCACACGCTGTTGCAGCGCTCTGCACCCCCCTCCTTCCCCGACTTCTTATTCACCACCACACCCACAATCCGACCGCCCACCGTATGAAACATCCGAATTTACCTAATCGCACCTAACGTAACAAGCGCACACAGACACACGTCGTTTGCAAATCCCCACACTGAACCCTGTCATTCTACCCAAAGGCACACGATTTTGATAGCTTCTCCAATCTCACATCAGATTATGACTCCGATAAGGTAAAATTACATAAATGCGGATTTATTTAAACGACACTGTAAAGATAAACACACGCTCTTTTCCAAAACATTTCTTTTCATATTCAGCACGACTTATCATGGGAGATTTAACTCAGGAGCAAAGCTAAAAAAAAAAAAAGAACAAAAAACACGTAGAATACATATGTTGGCGTATTTGCCAAACGTCGATGTCATCAATTTGTAGTGTGTAGTACGCAGTGTGACATTCTGTGTGCATTATCTATCCAGTGTTTTGTAAATGTGTGCTTTTTCTTTTCTTTTGCTTTTTTTTAATTTTCTTTCTTTTTTATTTTTTTCGCATTTTTATTTTTCTTTCTTTTATTTCGCTTTTTAATTTTTGTTTTTGTTTTTTATTTTCAATTTTCTTTCTTTTTTTCTCTTTTTCAATGTAATTTTTTTCAACTTTACAATTTTCTTCCTTTTTTTCGCTTTTTTGATTTAATTTTTTCACCTTTTAAATTTTCTGTCTTTTAAAATTTTTTTCGCTTTTTTATTTTCCTTTCTTTTATTTCGCTTTTTAATTTTTTATTTTATTTTTTGATTTTCAATTTTCTTTCTTTCTTTTCACTTTTTCAATTTTTTTTTCGATTTTTCAATTTCATTTTTCTTTTGCTATTTCAATTTTCCTTCAATTATTTCTCTTTACTTCGCTTTTCCAATTTTCTATTTTTCTTTTTTGCTTATTCAATTTTCTTTTATTTTCACTATTTCTATTTTTTTTCTTTTTTTGTTTTCCAATATTTTTTTTCTTTTTCTTTCGCCTTTTCAATTTCCTTTCTTTTTTATCGCTTTTTCAATTTTCTTTGGGTTTTTTTTTCGATTTTTCAATATTCTTTTTTTTTCGCTTTTTCAATTTTATTTTATCTACCAGATGCAAACATGCACTCGTCTTTTCAGAGTTTCAAAGAGAAAGATCGTTTTAGTAATATAGTCACAATTTTAAACGCAAGTGCTTTGATCGCACTTGCACTTGGTTCACTGAGCATATCTTCCGATATTCTGTTAAGTTGTTTTGCGTGATCCCAATTACTCCTATGATTAATGGAATAATTGTTCCAGTTCATTTTTATAATGTACGTTATGAAATATATAAGAGCTTAGTATTTAGTTCTCTTTTCATCCAACTCTGCATCGGCTAGCGTAATTAGGTACACTGACTTCGACTAAGATATGTAAAACCTTTTGTAAGCAATCATTCGCCTATGCCACCGTTCTCAGTGTGTGTAGATGAGTGTTCTAGATAGGGCTATGACAACAGCATATTCTTTTCATTGCTTTAACTCTCGAGTATACGACGGGCGTGCAATAAGTAATGCCCCTGACCCACTTCCAGTTGTCTGATATAGCTGAAATTTTGCATGTGTAATTATTTATATCTCTACAGGTTATGTGGCAAATTACAGCTCTGAACTAATTGTGGTTTCTGTTTTACAGGTGTTTGAACTATGTCAGGTGTGAAATGGAGCCTATTGAATGTCGAGCAGTGATCGGGTTTTTGTATTTGAATACGCGCACCAGAGGAGACTTTTGATGAAATGAAAGAAACTTATGGGGATAATTCCCCATCATATGACCTTGTAAAACGCTAGCATCGTGAATTCAAACATGGCCGAAAGTCTGTGGAAACAGCGCTCAGACCTGGTCGCCCCCTTCTGCCATTGATGAGGTATCTGTTCGTCAAGTTGAGCCTGCCATTTTGGAAGATCGGCGCATTACTATTCGCCAAATAGCTCAAGATGTCAAGATAAGTATAGGGTCTGTGGAAACTATCATTCATGACAATTTGCATATGCATGAGGTGTCTGTCAGATGGATTCCCAGGTTGCTCACACCATTCCAGAAGCGAGAACGTGTCGAGTGCTCGAAGATGAATTTGGAGATGTGCCAAGAAGATGAGTCAAATATTTTCAAAAGACTGATTACACAGGATGAAACATGAGTTAATCTATATGATCCAGAGACCAAAGCCCAGTCAATGCAGTGGAAGCACTTGGATTCACCACCTCCAAAGAAGGCAAGGGTGCAGCCCTCCGCTGGCAAGGTCATGCTCACAGTCTTCTGGAGCCAGGACGGAGTAGTGATGACAGATTCCCTGGCAAAAGGTACCACAGTTACAGGAGCATATTGTGCTTCACTTTTGAGTCAATTAAGGGAGGCTATCAAAACCAAGAGGAGGGGCAGATCAGCAAAGTTATGCTCCTCCTGCAGGACAACACTCCTGTCCACAACTCACACGTCGCCGGATCAGAAGCACGGGCGCGTGGTTATGAAAACCTCCCCCATACTCCCTACTCCCCTGACCTTGCACCCTCTGACTTTCACTTCTTCCTAGCCATGAAGTTGTTTTTGAAAGGAAAGCGTTTCCCAAATGATGCAGCCTTGATTTCTGAAGTCACATCGTGGTTGGATGACCAACCTCGGGTGTTCTACAAAAACGGTTTCCAGAGCTGCGCTAAACAGTGGGAGAAATGCATAACTCTGGGTGGTTCCTATGTAGAAAAAGACTAATAACTGTGCCAAGTGTTGTTGCTCTACTCCTATAGGAAGTGGGTCAGGGGCATTACTTATTGCATGCCCCTCGTATATCCGATTTAGTTAGACACAGTTAATCAATCGAGAAGCGCATCACTCTATATAAAAGCATATAAGATATCACCGGATACACACTCGAGAGTCAACACAGTTAAAAGAATATGCTGTTGTCCTAGTTTTAGTTCTAGTTGAGGGTTTATGATGTGGTAGTTCTGTGCTGCATTCTAGTTTTCATCAGAGATCTGCCGGATTTAATCTGTTATACTTGAATTTTGGTTGTCGGTTTTATTTTGATTTAAGTTTTTACACCGGTTCGTAAACTTCATTGTTTCTATCTTGCGAGAAATATTTTCATTGATTGAAAATGTTTTACTGTGGCACTTTCATGCTAGATTCAATTTTCGTTCAGAGGATAAATTTTTACCGCCCCGCTAGATAGGTATTCTCATATATATATATATATATATATATATATATATATATATATATATATATATATATATATATATCTTAATTCTTTGAGGGGCACAAAATTTACATATCGCAATCATGAAAGGAAGACTAATATTCATGATTAATATTGAGCTTCAATCTATGGTCGCCCCTCGCCAAACTTTCACAAGAAACTCTCGTCTAGCTGTAAACACTATAAATACCCACACCACTATTTACCTGTGCCTAAACCTAAACATATATTCCATGAACAAAGCTTCTTTCTTAGAACTGCACGCCTGTGTAACTGTCTTCCGTGTTCCTGCTTTCCAACTGAATACAATCAGATTGTCTTCAAGTCCAAGGTAAACAAGTTCTTGAAAAACTGTTCCACTTTAGTTAACAAATTTACCGAATTTCCATTACTTACGATTACTATATTGTCAACTGCACACTCTTAACCCTTATCCTCGAGTGGTCTCTGGGCCTTGATAAGTGGTGATTCCTATGTAAAAAAAAACACACGTTTAAAAAAAACAACGTGGTGAATAGAAATAAAGAAAAAATGGGGGAATCAGCTGACCGGTTTCAGCCCTCGCTTTCTCAAAGCTGTATCGAGGGGTTTAAAGATTTTGGAGACTGTTTACGTTCGGTTGAGATAGCCTTCTCACTGTAAACAGAAGCACTGCCTCTTAGGTTTGGCTGTGATTAGTCTCTAGGATATTCGAGGAATATAACGCTGCTTTATTTTAATCGCGTTCCCCAAATTTTGGTTTCTTTTTTTTACCCCCATACATAACGCAACGTGATTTTATTTGTAAATATTTTCGATTCCCCTGCGTTTTTTTTTTCAAAACGAGCAAACAAACCCTTTGATACAGCTTTGAGAAAGTGATGCCAAACCAAGTCAGCTAACACTTCCATTTTTTTCTTTCCTCTATACCTCGTTGCTTTTATTTTAAACGTTTTTAATTATGAATTTAAGTCTTCCCTTCATGATTGCTATATATAATTACTACACAGCCAAACATTGTCGCAGACAGGATATGATCGGATTTCGTTGCGGTTTACTTGATATGTAATAGTTAATCAGCTTTTTTGCGGCGCGTTTGCTCAGTTCGTAGAATATTTGCCTCGCATGCAAGAGATTCGGGTTACTAATCCTGAGTTCAGCTGTGTCTAACTGATGAGCCAAAATGAGGGCGAAACTCGAGTCTTTGACTTCCGTTTTTTTTTTTTTACTTTCATGGCTCTTGTGAGCTGCAACCTTGTCTGGCTGTGGAAATATTCTCTCAGATTCTGAAATATATATATATATATATATATATATATATATATATATATATATATATATATATACATATATTGTATGAGTAAATTATAATAAAAAACGAATAAACATAAATAATAAGTTATGTATGTGGAATCGATTGTTCTCTTCCTATTTCATTTGAAACTTTCTCATGAGTAAACGCATTTCCTCTACTTTATACAAAAATGCATAGCAAAGTAGAAAAATTAGAATTTACAGGAATAAGGTATGAAATGCTGAAGATTTAAGAATACAATTGGTGTGAAGCAAGAAAAGATAGGCGGATTCATAGATTAGTCGTCCAAGTAAGAATTGAACTAAGCAGCCTTTATTTGATTTTTACTCGACTTACACTGACTGTTTTCCATGAGTTTTCTTTGTTTCAGTTAATCTTTCTTATTTATCTAATAAATTCCCTATCCGCCATTCTTATCTTTGTGTTTTTCAATACCTCTCTTTATCTCAAACTCGGTATTATTTTTATATATTTTTCTATCACATGCTTTAAATCTATCTCTTTGAATCTTAATAAGTTTCTTTGCTTTATTTTTTATATGCTTTTTTACAACTCTCCCATATATATTTCGCAACCTGTTAACTAATTGTACGTTCTACTGTAAACCATGGAAATGTTTAATCAACCCAACTTTTCTCTCATTAGATTGTACGTTTGCGTTCCTAACAAGAAAGAAATCACGTCTACCTGGAAAAAACTAATCAGTCGTGTAGATTTACTTTCGAAAGTGTCTGATTAATACAAGTCTACGTACATTAAAATATTTCTCTTCGCTGTAATAATCCTTTTTTTTTCTAAAGCTGTGAGATGAACTTTATCTCTAGCTTGTACATTTAGGCCATATATATATATATATATATATATATATATATATATATATATATATATATATGGCTTAAATATACAAGCTAGAGATAAAGTTTTATATATATATATATATATATATATATATATATATATGCGTACATATGTGTATATATATGCGCGTATTTGTGTATTTATCAATCTATATGTATACACGTACATAAATGCGTATATTATATATATATACATATATATATATATGTATATGTATATTATTCTTTATGTAAATACAGTCCTATCTTGCTGCGATGTGCAGACGGTTTCAATCATTTTTGATGTCATTAGGCAAGAAAAATCTTAATACAAAAATAAAAAAAGTTCCAGACCTTTCCAAATTTCGACGAATGAAAATATGTCATGACTGGCATGAAGCAAAGCTAAAGTTCTTAAGAATATATATATATATATATATATATATATATATATATATATAGAGAGAGAGAGAGAGAGAGAGAGAGAGAGATTCATGCATGCATGCATGTATGTATGTATGTATGTATGTATGTATGTATGTATAAACATCAAAGAAGGCCCTACGCGGGTCCTCTTACGTTTCGACATTAAACGTCTAGTCAGTAGTGAACTAATAATTTTGAATTACTGACGAAATACTTACCTTCGAAACGTAGATCGATCTGCGTAGGAACTTTTATCTGATATTTATATAATTTTACTTAGTACGTTTATTAAAAAATATAAGTTTCGTTCAATACATATGAATGTATTATATTTATATATATATATATATATATATATATGTATATATATATATATATATATATATATAGAAAGGGAGAGAGATTGAGATAAAGATTTTAACAGTTATTAAACGCAAGATAAGATTCTCATACTTGGAAATACATTATGTCTTTGTAAGATATTGCACTCGAAATATCAAAATCATTCACTCGTTTTACTTCAGTTTTTAAGGAACTTGCTTAGGACAAAACATTCAGCCATTTGATGTAAAGATCTAAAAATAACGTAAGATGAAAAGACCGAACCTAAAGGTATGAGGAAATCTGAACGCAGCAAGAGAGTTGGAAAGGAGCTACTGGAATATTTAGCTGTAAATCAATGAGCAATTAAAATAGCGAATTAATGGAAATCACTAAACCAATAAGTCAAACGAGTTGGGGAAAAATGTAGGAAGGAATAAACAGACAATTCTTAAGTAAAACATGCTATAATAGTATTTATAATAAAGACTAAGACTACCAACATCACGTCTGTAAGAAAGGGGATGGAGAGAACAAGAAAGGATGGTGCCAATGCAATTACTGAAACGTTTCGGTACATAATCAGAAATACACGACACAAGGCATAGCTGACTCAGTGCTTGGCACTAGAGACAGTTGGTTCCTTATACATTGCATCAGACACAGCTGTCAGACCGCGCGGCTCGCTTCGGAAAGAGTAGGAGGAAGAGATTCGCGGGATCGTCAAGCGTAACTTGCCAATCGCCACGAGTCTTGTCCTTTTTGTAAACATCATTACAGTACTTCTTATAAGGTTTGATAATAAAGTTTAATAGAAATAGACAGAAACCTCGGGTGTTATAAATTGTTCAACGCAATAAAGAGAATTTAAAAGAAGCAAGAAATACAATAGATTCATATATCAACTCAATGGCTGACTTGATGAGAAAAGGAGACTAAGAAATATCAGCATAGATTTCTTCCAAAGAGCAGAACCATTCATGAGAGTTTCCTGAAGAAAAGAGACTCGTTTTCGCTTGAAAGATACAAGTCTTAATAGCACTAAATAAGACATTTCATTTCGTGCCCCGAACGAACTCAGCTGAGCTATTACCTATGCCCCCCCTCGTCAAACTTTCACAAAAACACTCCTCCAACTGAGACCACTATCAATAATTTATCTCACTCTTTATCTGTGCGTAAATGTAAAGGTAGATCCCATGATGAAAGCTTTTTTTTCTTAGAACTTCACGTTTATGGAACTCTGTTTCTTTTCCTTGTTTACCATCTGACTACAATATGGTCGTATTCAAGTCCAACATAAATAAATTCTTTATGAGCCATCCTCTTAAGTAATCCAATTTACCAAATTTCCACTACTAACGATTACTACGATATTGTCCCATTGACTATTGGTCACTCATTAACCTTTATCCTCGAGGGGGCTTGATAAGTGGTGAATCCTTTGTAAAAAAAACGTATATTTCTAGATCTGCTTTATATTTTAACTGATCAAACAAAGATGACTGAGCAGTAATACCAGAAAGAAAAAAAAACTAATATCAGAAATCCTACCACTAATACAATAAATCTGATATCTGTTTAGGATATCAGAATGTAAACATCTGCTGAACACTTTAGAAATACCAAGGTCGATGGCTTTATCCTCTCGTAAATTATTCATAAATCAATAGATTTGCATATTTAAACGGTTAAAAGTTCACCGATTGAACAAAATCTACGA